>NW_024527179.1:0-1016 GCF_017590135.1 Pyrgilauda ruficollis
AAAAAAAAAAAAAAAGTTTTAATATCTCCATGGTTGCTCCACTGTTTGCAGTAAGTTTTTCTGGCTTGCTAGGGAGAAAGTCAGTGGGCTACTTTTCCTTTGTCTCATGAATAGCACTGAGCTTTTTTACATCATATAATATTAAAAGTCCTCATTGAGAAAATGCTTTTATAGCCAATTACTATTGTTTATGCAGTTTTATTTTTGGGGTTTTTTTTTTCTATATAGTCATTATGATACAGATTTTATCAGCTGCTTACTTTTTCTGCAGTTGCACATTCAGTGTGGAATCAAAATAAAAAAGGTACACAACTTTCCTCTTTTGTATTATGAAAGGTACACAACTGTTATTTTCTGTCCATGAGTATATTCTTTGGAACTTAATTAATTTTCACGAGGAATATATACTTGACTTGACAGATTCTCTAGCTCAAGGCACATAGGGACAAAAAAGTTCCCTTGCTGCTCTGAAGTGATTTCCACCATGTAAGCTCCTGACCTGGGGCCATCGTGAGGTCTTCCTGTTGTTTGTGTACCATGGTGGATTTAGTTCATCTCAAGCTTTTGAAGTTCTGCATTATATGTTCAACAAGATTCTGTGCCTGAAAAATTATTGTTTTGGCCATGGAATAAACTCTATGGGCAGATTTACTTGTCAAATGCAGGAAAACAAAGGAGCAGACTCAAAACTCTTCAGTCACAAACCCGATACCAAGTTAAGTTCTAATGAATCAGAACAATGCATTAGAAGGTCTAATATCTTGTCAGCTTCTAAATTTTGTACTGTATCTCATGTTCTGATACACTTCTAATTTCTCCCAGGACTTGTGGAAGTTTTCAAATAATAGTTTTGAATGTAATTTTAAAATAATGAATGCGTGTGTTTGCTGTTCATTTTGTAGATGCTAGTCTTTCCGTCTAAATTTCAACTCCATCTCACACACTAAATAACAGAAGCCTTTCAAATTTTCCTCTCCTTTTCTCAACCTTTTGTGTTTTTTTTTCATCTTTTCTGA
>NW_024527180.1:0-1016 GCF_017590135.1 Pyrgilauda ruficollis
GATCCCAACCTGTGGGAGACCCCAGACTCCCTTTAAGGCTCTGCTTCCCCCCAGGATCGCCCCCCCACTCACCCTGGAGTGCCCCCTCAGGCCCTCAACAGCACCAACCTTCCCGTCTGCCCCAAATCCACCCCGAACGCCACCAAATTGAGGCCGCTGAGCACGGCCACCAGCACCTTCCTGTCCCAGGGGCACGTGGCGTGGCAGCCGTAGGGTCTCCGGGACTGGCCCCCCATGTCATCCGAGAAGCTGTACAGCGCCCACAGCACCGTGGCCGCCCCGTAGGCCACCACCCCCAGCCCGGCGTAGACCCCCAGCCCCCAGCGCAGCCCCTCGGGGTCCCTCATCCAGCCGCACCACCCCCAGCCCAGCAGGCACCCCCTGGTATTGTATTCAAAGCAAGCAAGCGTCGTTTTAAGTGAAGGTACACACGCTTGTAGCGGTTAGATGAACCTACTGTCTATATTCTTTTGCTTTGTGTGACTGGGCAAAGAACTTTCAAAGTGAGTTGTAACGCTGAGTTCTGTGGCTGCTGCCTGGGATGTGAGCCGCTGGCATCTTCCCGTTGTCGTAACCGTGTAACGGGAGTGGTGCTGAAATATAAACAGCTCGAGAGGCTTGAAAAATAAACAGCTTGAGACGCATCCTGCAGCAGCCCCGTCCCGTTCATCATTTGTACCTGGACCCTCGGCCTGCAATGTGCAAGGACCCCCCAAATTATGGGGCGGGGGGTTTATTGTTTGATTTGTAATTCGGTAGTTTTTGGTGCTGGTTTTTTTAATTTTTTTTTTTTTTTTGTCCCTGCCTTTTCCCAGCATTTATGTCGTCTTTTTCGTCAGTTAGTTTCTATAGTTTCTATTTCTCCAAACTTTAGCAGTTTACTGAAACTGTTCTTCTCCCTCAGGATTTTATCGGTTCATACACTGTGGTTCCCGCCTTGTTTTTTTTTTACTCCCAACTCTCCTGTTTTGTTAAAGACTGTGCCCTCCCCTGTGTTGGGAAGGATGAAAGTTTGA
>NW_024527181.1:0-1015 GCF_017590135.1 Pyrgilauda ruficollis
TTTTTTTTTTTTCCCTACAAGCCTCCCCTCCGCAAAGGCAGTCAGTAAATCCCATGTACAAGCATTTGCTGGGAAGGAGAATCTCTTCAGCTTGCACCCCTGTGTAGGTTCCTCTGTGTACCATCCTATCTTTAATCATGCCATTTGTGCCCAGATGTCACCTGTGTTCTCATACAAACCATGGAGTATAAGGCACAGGGATTCCAGGTGCTGCTGAGGAGCAGAGAGGGTTTTGCAGGCAACAGTTCCATTACAAACTGACTGTTCCATGGCTCGTGCCAAGTGCTGTGTGTGTCAGACCAGCCGGTGCAGAAGGGTGCAGGAGCCAGCTGCCAAAACCAGAACACCCCAGGGTGCCAGGGCAGAGGAGCATCCCCAGTGGCCCAGCTGTTCCCCCTGCAGAGCCCAGGGGCTGGCACAGGGCTGCAACACAGACTGTGCTGCTGTGAGGGCAGGGCTCCAGGTGCTTCACCCAGGAAGGCTACCTGTGATCACTCCTGTGGGGAACCACAGAGGGCGTAGGAGCTCCCTGAACACCTCTAAGGTGAGTGAATATGATGAGCTTTTCACCTCCCTCTGCACAGCACTGCTGCTGCTGCAGGGAAAAGCTCAGTGGCAAAGACTCTGCCAGGCAAGAAAGGATTCCCACTGCAGGATGGCAGGTGTCACTGGAAAAGCCCACAGCATGGTCCAGCTGATGTGCCACGAGCTGCAGAGCAGTCCTGCACCCTCTCTGAGTATTTTCTGAGGGGAAAAGATCCCTCAGAGCAGGGGGAACCTCTCTATGGCATTGCCAGCATTACTGCAGTGCTCCATCAGGAATAGCGTGTTTGTGAGGCCACCTGCCCCCGCTCCCATGGGGATTAATGGCACCCACACAGGCTGGTGAATCACTCAGCCCAGGAGAAGTGGTTCTCCTGCAGTAATTGTCTTCCCCTTGCACAGTGATGACTGCAGATAGCACTGACAGCCTTCACCGTGAGGAGACCCAGAGTGTCAGAGTTAGAAAATGGTG
>NW_024527182.1:0-1011 GCF_017590135.1 Pyrgilauda ruficollis
GCTTCTCACTGACCCCTCTGGCCCCACTTTCAACCACCATCCTACCTTGTCTCCTGGAGGTGGTGTAGGAAAGGGTTTGCCAAGCCAAAACCTCTTGTTGGTTGTAGCAATGATGCAGGTGTTCTTTGAAAACACCTTGGTTGCAACGTAGCCCTGTTAAAGTTGAACAAAAACCCCTTTTTGTTGCAAACAATATACAGGGAAAGAGAAGTGCGTTGCTAGAGAGAGGCACTGGTTGAAAGAAAGGCTTCCTACAGTGCAAATAGTCACAGGGAAAGAAAAATATTGGTCCTTTCAATTATATTGTTTAGGCAAATGTGTCATGGAGGCTGACAAGAGACTTTGGTACAGGGTAAATTGCCTCCTCCAGTAATGCCACGTGTATGATGTGTTCTCCTGCTTGGGGCAGGTGAAGGAATTTGCTGCTGAAAAGCTAATGCAGCACACAGTGCACCAGAAACAGTCCCAAGGCTGTAGGAGCATGTTTTTAAGCATCTCCTCTGAAATCTGGTGAAGTTTTACAGAATCAAAGAATCAACCAGGTTGGAAAGACCTTTGAGGTCATCGAGTCCAACCCATGGCCTGACACCTCCTTGTCACCCAGACCGTGGCACTGAGTGCCACATCCGGGCTTTTCTTAAAGCCCTCCAGGGACAGTGACTCCACCAGCTACCTGGGCAGCCCATTCCAATGCTCAGTCACGCTTTCTGTGAGGAAATTCTTCCTACTGTCCAACCTACACTTCCCCTGGTGCTGAGTCCTCTTGTCCTACTGCAAATTACCTGGGAGTAGAGATCAACCCCACCGGGCTGGACCCTCCTGCCAGGGAGTTGTAGGGAGTGGTAAGATCTCCCCTGAGCCTCCTCCAGTCTAAACACCCCCAGCTCCCTCCACGTAGGGCTTGTGTTCCAGACCCTCTGCCAGCCTTGTTGCCCTTCTCTGGACACACTCCAGCACCTCAACCTCCTTCCCTTTTGTGGGAAATGATAGGTATACTTACAGGGAACTTCA
>NW_024527183.1:0-1015 GCF_017590135.1 Pyrgilauda ruficollis
AAGTCCAGCTCTTAAGTGAATGGTCCACACAGCGCTTGAACCCACAATGCTGGGATTATTAGCACTGTGTCCTAGCCAGCTGAGCTAAGTTCTTCCTAAGGGAAGTATTTGGGGGAAAAACAATCAACCAAACAACCCAAAACCAGAACAAAAACTCCCACACACCAAGCATCCTCCCCCTGCCACACTACACTGGCAGAAGGAAAATCCGCAATGATGAGAGTCTTCAAAATTTTTCTTTTTTTTTCTCCCAAACAGTCTTATTTTCAGTTTAAGAAGCAATACAACGTTCATCATTTACCTTTCAATCCTGCAATGTATGTTTCCCATACATTAGGGCTGGTGGCACACGTGGTTATAATACACTGCTTTACTCGCTTTAAATCCAAAAGGAAGAAGTAGCTTCGCATAAACCTACAAGCCAAGGTCCCTGAAGCTGCTGCTGGCAGACTTCCCTCAGAGCTCTCCTCAGCCCCAGCACTCCCACCAGAAAAGACACGCAGCTCAAAGCACAGCGTTGTCAGCTCCACGAGATCTTTCAGAACATCAGGTTCGATGGTACATGGAGGAGACACCTGAAAGCCACAGCCCAGAGGCCCAGTCACATCAGTACCATTTTCACACATGGATTTGCCTGCACAGGTTTCATCAGTATTTTCCTTTCCAATGCAATCTTCCAAAATTCCACTCTGTTCCTTGTCTACTGGGTCTCTGTCAGCTGGAGCCACTTGCAGGTTTTCCTCCAGGACTGCCCTCTGTTCTTCAGCACACACAGTCTTGCTTTTCTTAGCAGACAAAGCAGAATGCTCCTGGCTGAATTTTTCTTCTAGATAGACAAGCCATTCCTGTAAGACCCTTCTCATACACTGAGGTTCTAACAAAACCAGAGGATCCTGGAGCTTGGCTCTGCAGCATAAAAAAGAAGTTTGCTAAGTTTAATAAGATGCCACAAATGAAGTTTCTAATATGCTTTGTGTAACTATACTCCTACATTTGACTTGGAGTCAGTAGTTGG
>NW_024527184.1:0-1015 GCF_017590135.1 Pyrgilauda ruficollis
AAAGGGAAACTTAATCAGACTATTTTTGCTCAGTAACATGTTTAAGGAATATGTTTAATACTGTTCCCTGCAGTGGCACTTTTTCATAACATGACCATCTAATTTGCCTCTCCTACCTTTGAGCCATCCCAAGAGCTGAGTAAGGGGTGGAATTTGTCACAATTTTTGATACTCAGTGACATGAGTCCTCCCTGCACGCCTCTGCAGATGATGTACAAAGCATACAAAGGCTTGGCTAGGCACAAGGGTGGGTGCATTCAACTAGAAATTGTTTTCATATTGTAATCATAAAAACAAATGTTCTGTAATTTGTTTATAAAATTACATAGATGGGAAATGGAAGTCATGATTAAGAATAAACTTAGAACTGCTGACTATATGCATGGTGATGTTTCAAAACAGTAATCCTGAGAATTTAGAGGCAGCTGTAAGCAGTTTCACAATGCTGGTGTGATCTTTAAAAGAAGAAAATCCCTTGCTGCAGTCTGATGGGCAATTACAGGCTTTGAAAAACAGGAGAGGGACTTCCTAAAATGCTTCATTGAAGCAAGCAGCTGTCATTAAAAAAAACCCTTCAACAATAATTCTGGAAATCCAAACAGTAGTAGTAGTAGACTTTCTGGGATCTAAATTCTCTCCTGGTTTTAGCCTCAGCTACTGCAGTGGTTAAAGTCTGCAAGGAAATGTAATCTCTGTAATGCCAGCCTAACTTCCAGCTGTGCTGGTGGATAGGAGTGAGGCCATATGACAGTGTGTATCTGGATGTTGTTACAGTTTTCTGAAATAAATTGAATACATGTGTTTTGGCTGAAGCTTCTCTGAGGTAGATGCACAACTGTTCATCCAAAAGTAATCACAATTTCTTTGGCAAAGGTGAAAGATGCTCTTAGTGGAGGCTTGAGCCAGTGCTCAGTGTTGCAAGGATAATGTGGGTAATGAAAACCAGAATACACCTAAACACATCAGTGACATCAGTTTACAGAATTACGGAATCAATTATCTTGGAAAAGACCTC
>NW_024527185.1:0-1015 GCF_017590135.1 Pyrgilauda ruficollis
TTCCTAATACCCAACCTAAACCTCCCCACTTTTCCAAAATGAAGTTAGCTGTAGACTGTAATGCCCTTCCAGGGGCTAAGTGACATCTCCCCCTGATTTGTTTGCCCAACACCCTGTCCCTGCTGTCACCATCCCTGACCCCACAGCTCGAGCAGAAGTCCAGGCTGCAGGAAACAAACTCCAGGACACTCCATCACCTCGGGATGGATGCTGTGCAGGCTTTGACACTCACACAGAGTAGCAACTGTTAGTGCTGCCTGCCTTACAAACAACCCATGGGGAATACAGGAGAATACAGCACAGTAAAAGGTTCTCAAGCCTGCAGAACCAGGCCTTGTATGCATGTGCATTGTCATGATCTTTAATCACATTATCACTGAGGATTACTGCAGCCAGGACACCCTTACCAGCTCATGGGAGGTGGGTGTCCTACCAGGATAGCATTCCCAGTCTGAGATGACTACAGAGCTTGCCTGGGAAGGTGAAAGCATTGCTGCTGCTTCATCTTAAGGGTAGGAAAGGAGGGAGAAGTCACTGAGTTACCTCCGGCAAGCCCAGCACCGTGCAGATACTGATGTTCCAGGAGGAATTCAACCTTTTCAGGCTGGGAATCCCACAGAGGTGTGAGCACCACTGTCATCTCCGCCTGCAGACACCAGAAACTGTAGTAAGAGAAATGATTGACCTTTCTTGGAAAGTGTGTTCTGAAATGTGGTGTAGAGAGTTCCTGACTGCAATTGGCCTGTCATTAGCTGTTACCCAGGGAAGGTCTGAGGGTACTTCAAAATAAGGATGTGGGTTTTCAGGCTTTGGTCACTGATCATGAGGAAGTTTTGAGAGAAAAAGCCAAAATTTGGTACCAGTCAGGACATAAGAGCCCATTGGATGCTATTGGAGCGGCAAGACTAAAACATCTGTCCCAAAGAGGTCACCTCATCAGAAGGGACTTCAGCCTGAGTGACCTGATGGGTATCTCACTCTGCCAGGAATAAAACATGCTGGGAATTTCCCAGAC
>NW_024527186.1:0-1014 GCF_017590135.1 Pyrgilauda ruficollis
TTGTTGTATCATTTTGCAAGGGCAGGAGGAAATTTGATGGAAAGCAAGCCATGATACTAAAATATTTTTATTCTCTCTTTATTTGCTGTTGAGGCAGAAGAGGCTTTAGTTCAGCTTTTTTATTATTTTTTCCCAGACACGATTGGTGTTACGTTTCCTATAGGAAATGTGTCACAAAAGTTTTGCTGGCAGCTTTTCCATGAGCACACAGAGGGCCCTAAAAAACAGGAGAGCAAAGCAATTCCCTGCAAGTCAGACTCAATCTCTGTCCACCTTATGCCTCATTAGAAGAGAGGAGGTTCTGAGCCTGGCCCAGGGTTTTACAGCAGCTTTCAATTACCCCGTGTACATTTTAAACACTTCCCAATTACTTGGGCCACCTCTCCACATCGATGTAGGGCTGGGTAGTCCTTTGCCAAACTCCAAAAAGCAATCCAGGGAATAACAGCAGCCTGCTGCAATTCTAGGGACAGAGATGGGGATTTTTTACTCCCTAATAAAACATCACTCCCTTCCCCAGCCCAGCTTTCTCTGGACGTGGATCTCACTCACTCACTAATGATTATTATCCCTTCTAGCAGCCAGTGGGAAGACTCCAGTTTGGTTCTGCAGGGATATTTATTACCCAGGCTGCCCTTTGATCCTGTTTAGTCTAATTGAGCCTGGCACACGGCTCAGGGCTGCTGATGGATCTGCCCCATAAAGGATCTTTGCAGACAGATGGAAGTTCCATGATTGTCTCCTTTTCCCTGCTATTAGAGGAGCTGGGCTCCTTCCCTTGACTCACAATTTAATTACCAGGCATATGGAAACGTCAGGAGCACTGAAGCCGAGGCCCTTGCACAGATTTCAGTGCTCATTCCTGTGTCTTTGAGCCACCTTTGTGTCCTTTTTAAAGGCTCAACTCCTAAAACAGCCCCTTCAACACCACCCAGAAATGGAGATCCCTCGGTGAGGTGCTGCTCTGGGTGGGTTCAGTGGAAGCAGCCAGCAAAATTCCCACTCCCACAGGGC
>NW_024527187.1:0-1014 GCF_017590135.1 Pyrgilauda ruficollis
TGTTCTATACTGTTGGCAATGCACTGTTAAAGTGGCAATTGGTACCTGTTGCCCTTCACCCTTCACAAATCCTACTGCAGATGGGCACTCTGATAGTCCAAGCAAGGTGCTCAATCGCTGGACACCCTCTGTCACTACAGCCGCGATCACAAATGCCCACCTGAGTCCTTCTGGGTCTTAGATTACCTCCAAAGTGGGTATTTCAATGCCCAAAATGCATGGGGCCTCTGGGCCAGTCACAATAGGGTGTTTCTTCCACTCATTTCCAGTCAGGTTCACATCAGCTTCCACCAAAGTGAAATCCTGTGATTCCCCCCGTCACGCCAGCAATAGAGACAGATTCTGCCCCAACATGTCTTGATGGGATTAATGTGCATTGCGCACCAGTATCGACTAAAGCTTTATGTTCTTGTGGTTCTGATGTGCCAAGACAATGAATCCACACAGTCCAGAAAACATGGTTTTCCCTAGCCTCTACCTGGCTAGAGGCAGGGCCCCTCTAAGCCTCATTCTCCTTTTTTCCTTGGGAATATGTCTTGGAGGTTCCTTCAAGGGGATCGGACATGTCATCATCATCATGGGACAATACCGGAGCTATTTCTGGATAAGAAAATAAACCTAGGGACCATAGAGGTATTAAGACCTCAAAAAAACCTAGGAACCAGAGACACATGTAGGGCAAACACATGGCGTGAACTGCACTGTGCAGCACCACTGTGGATATAGATTTCCATCAGTCATGAAAACAAGTCAAACTTTGATCTGTTCTGAAAGAAGAATAAGCCATTTTGCTTGTCAAAAGCAGTTGGCAACCATCAAGATCACATTTCATTGTAAAGCCTTTGTCTTCAAAGAAGCTTCAGTTTTGCAATCTATATAATCCACTGTTGTGGCGAACTCTCCGTGTGTGGAGACACGAGGCTTGACTCCATTTCAGAAGGCTGATTTATTATGTTAAATATTATATTAAAAAGCCGCGGGGTCCAATGCCTCCCGCGAGGCTGGCCGAGGCTG
>NW_024527188.1:0-1014 GCF_017590135.1 Pyrgilauda ruficollis
AAGGACAGAATTCCATGGATCCCACACAGCTGGAATTCCGCGGATCCCACACGGCTGGAATTCTGGGGATGCCCCAAGGACAGAACTCCAGGGATCCCCTAAGGACAGAATTCCGGGAATCCCTCAAGGACAGAATTCCATGGATCCAACACGGCCAGAATTCCATGGATCTCACACAGCCAGCATTCCGGGGATCCTGCCCAGCCGGAATTCTGGGGATCTCCCAAGGACAGAACTCTGAGAATCCCGCAAGGACGAAATTCCAGCGATCCCACACGGCCAGAATTCCATGGATCCCACAGGGCTGGAATTCCTGGGATCCCACAGGGCTGGAATCCCTGGTATCCCGCATGGCCAGAATTCCTGGGATTCCACACGGCCAGAATTTCTGGGATCCCACACAGCCGGAGGATCCAGAATATCCACAGAATATTCATGGAATATCCATGGAATATCCACAGAATATCCATGGAATATCCACGTATCCATCAGGCCCTGGAGACCCCGGAGCTGCTCTGGGCCTGGGAGAGCTGGGAATGTGCACTGGGATCGGGGAAGGATCCAGGGAATCCTTGGAGCCTTTTCCAGAGGCTCCAGGAGAGCTGGGATTTGGGAAAGGGCTGGAGGGCCAGGAGCCAGGGAATGGCTTCCAGTGGGAAAGGGGAGCTTGGGATGCTGGGATCTTGGGAAGGAATTCCCGCCTGGGCTGGAATTCCCAGAGAATCCCTGGATCCCTGGCAGTGTCCAAGGGAGGATTTGGATCACCCTGGGATGTGGGAAGTGTCCCTGGGGTGGGACTGAAGGTCCATGGATCCCATCCCAAACCATTCCGGGATTCTGGGATCCAGGACACTCAGGATCCATCCTGAGGGATTTTGATAGAATTCTGGGATGGAAAAGGGAAGGGAGACCCTCCCAGGAGTCCCCAATTCCCAGGGAAGCCCTGGATCCCAAAATTCCTTCTTAATAAGGAATCAGGATGGGGAAAGGAGTTGGGATGGGGATGGATCCAAC
>NW_024527189.1:0-48731 GCF_017590135.1 Pyrgilauda ruficollis
GAAAGAAACACAAGCTTTCCTAAGCGCTGTAAGTTTTTGGAGAATACACATTCCTGAGTACAGTCAAATCATAAGCCCTCTCTATCTAGTCACCCATAAGAAAAACACTTTCCACTGAAGCCCTGAACAACAACAAGCCTTTGTCCAGATTAAACAAAAGATTGCTCATGCGGTAGCCCTTAGCCCAGTCAAAACAAGACCAGATGTGAAGAATGTGCTCTACTCTGCAGCCGGGAACCATGGTTTATCCTGGAGCCTGTGGCAGAAGGTGCCTGAAAAAACTTGAAGCCGACCACTAGAATTTTGGAGTCGAAGCTACAGAAAGTCTGAAGCCAGCTATATTCCAACAGAGAAAGAAATTTTAACAACCTATGAAAAAATCCAAGCTGCTTCAGAAATAATAGACACTGAAACACAACTCCTCCTGGCACCCCGATTACCAGTACTAGAATAGATGTTCAAAGCAAAAGTTCCCTCTACCCACCATGCCACCAGTGCTACATAGAATAAGTAAATTGCTCTCATAACACAGCGCGCCTGTATTAGAAAGCTGAATCACCCTGAGATTCTAGAAATAATTACAAACTAGCCAGAAGGTGAAAACTTCAGTCTCACTAATAAAAAGAAACAAGAAGTAACACATGCTGAAGAAGCTCCTCCATATAACCAACTGCCAGCGGAAGAAACAAAATATGCTCTTTTTACTAATAGTTCCTGTCACATAGTAAGAATGAATCAGAAGTGGAAAGCAGCCGTATGGAGCCCCACACGACAAGTCGCAGAGGCCACTGAAAGAAAAAGTAAATCAAGCCAACTTACTGAACTCAAAGCTGTTCAACTGGCCTTAGACATTGCTGAAAGAGAAAAGTAGCCAAAGCTCTACCTCTACACTAATTCATAGATAGTAGCCAATACTCTGTAAAAATAGCTAGAGAAGTGAAAAGAAGCTAATTAGCAGCATAGAAAAAAAACAATTTAGACTGCTGAAAAGTGGAAAGACATAGCTACCAGAGTAGAGAAGCTACCTGTAAAGGTCCACCATATAGATGCCCATGTCCCCAAGAACAGAGCTAATGAGGAGCACAAAAACAATAAGCAGGTAGACCAAACTTCAAAGATAAAAGTGTCCAAAATAAACCTAGATTAGAAGCACAAGAGAGAGTTATTCCTAACTCGATAGGCCCATAATGCCTCAAATCATCAAAGTAGAGATACCACCTATAAGTAAGCACGAGACAGAGAAATAGATTTAACAATGAACAGTATTTCTCAAGTTATCCATGACTGTGAGACGTATACTACCATCAAACAAACCAAGAAAGTGAAACCCTTATAGTATAGTAAGTGGTAATCCAAGTACAAGTATAATGAAGCCTGGCAGATTGACTACATCACACTACCCCAGACATGCCAAGGCAAGCGCTACGTGCTCACAATAGTAGAAGCCACCACAAGGTAGTTGGAGACCTACCCTGTGCCTCATGCTACAGCCCGTAACACCATCCTAGGCCTTAAAAAACAAATCCTGTGAAGACATAGTACCCCTGAAAAGATTGAATCAGACAATGAGACTCATTTCAAAAACAACCTTATCAGCACTTGAGCCAGAAAACATGGCATTGAGTGAGTATACCATATCCCCTACCATACACCAGCTACAGACAAAGTAGAAAAATACAACAGACTGCTAAAAACCACCTTAAAAACCTTAGGTGGGGGATCTCTTAAAAATTAGAAACAACATCTAACAAAAGCCACCTAGTTAGTTAATACCCGAGGCTCTACTAACCGAGTGGGCCCTGCCCAATCTGAGCCTTTGCACAGAGCAGATAGAAACAAAGTCCCAGTAGTACATATCAAGAATTTGTTAAAAAAAAAACAGTTTAGATCAATCCTGCCTCGAGTACAGACAAACCCATTCATAGGGTTGTTTTTACTCAAAGACCAAGGTGCACATAGTAGATAATACAAAAAGATAAAAAAACACGATGTGTACCTCAGAAAAATGTGATTGTTAAGTGAGAACTATGTATAAATATCACTGTTTACTGAATGTTACTACCATTGTCTGTGTATAGCTGTATATTAGATGTATAATGTATGTGTTTGTAGAATTAGAATATATATTAGTTTTAGTAGTAAGCTGACGATATGGGGATAAGGGGTAGAATGTCCTGAATTGACTATATGATGCTTTTATCCCCAATCGTCTTGTTCTGCTTATACTGAATAATAAGTTTTACACCTTTAAGACTCTCTTCCAGAGAGTAAAGAAAGAAGAGAAGAAGCGCGCAGTTTGTTTTCAGACTGCACTCCTCCACATTCCTCCTCCTGGACTGTGTTATCTGCAGATGGACAGACAACAGGACAGAACTCCTCTTTTTCCCCCTTTTTTTTTTTTGCTTTTAGTTAGTTTTAGCTAGCTGAGGCAAAGAAGTTCCCTAGACTGTGATTTTTCCTTTTTCTTGGATCTGTTCAAGCCTGCTCTGGACTGAACACCCAGAAGAGCACCGGCAGCTCCACCTGTGGCCCCTTGGCCCGGCCTGGGCCGCAGCGTTTCCAGCACCAGAGAGACTGATCAGAGACTGAGTGAGCCAAACTGCAATCCGGGGAGGGGACTGTTCTGAGTTTGCCTTTTTTTTTTTTGGAGCAGTGAGAAGTTTTATTGTTTAATATTATTTGAGTTCTATTGTTTAATAAACAGGTTTCTTTCCACTTTTTCTCCAAAGAAATATTTTCTCCCGAAATGGTTGGGGGGGGAGGGGCAATTGAATCTGCTTCTGTAGAGAAGCCCCTTTGGGAGTTATCTCCCAAACTTGCCCTAAACCAAGATACCCCGTAACACCTACCAAAGACCCCAGAATCAGCAGCACTACCGGCAGCGTTCGGGAAACTTCCAGTGGAGCGTGGTCAGGCCCCGCGCAAAGACAACAAATCAAAAGCCATCCAGACCCAGCCACGCATCATCCCAGGAGATTCCAGATCACATGAAGAGGATCTAACACACAGAAAGATACAGATGGGAACCCGTCGCCAGCTGGTAACTTCTCTGTCCATTGACTTTAATAATAAGGATGCTTATTGTGTTCCCACAGGCAAGCATGGGCCAAAAGGTGGTCCTTTTGACATCTTAATTATAGGTGACACTCTCCATGGCCCAGAGGAAATCTTTCTTGTTCCAGAAGTACAAACAGTGCACCCGGGACAAGAAATCTCTGTCCAGCTGTACTGCACGGACTTACCATTGTACCTTTCATGGGGAACTCCAATTGCACAAGCCCTTCTACTCCCAAAGAATCACAGGGAACAGCTTCCTCTCAACTCTACAGCAATGTGGGCACAAGTTGTGGGTTCACGCAAGCCTACCATTGAGTGTGGTCTTTCCTGCAGAGGAGCCAAGATCTACCGACCAGGGATGCTGGACACCTGTGCCGACATGACCATCATTGCCCGCTCAGAATGGCCAGCAAACTGGGAACTACAACTGCTAGCAGGCATGATTTCAGGGATTGGTGGAGCCACAGTGTCTATGCGAAGCAAGCACAGCATCCTCATCGAAAGGCCTGAAGGCAAGTTGGCAACCATCTGCCCATTTGTGGTAAGGGCCTCCATCATCCTTTGGGACAGGGATGTTCTATCCCAATGTGGAGATTCCCTACGTATTCCCAGTCGGGATTTCTAATTGGGGCCACTGAGGAGCGCGCACTACCAGATACCCCTCAGCTCACCTGGAAATGCCATGACCCAATCTGGATCGAACAGTGGCCCCTCTCTAAAGTCAAACTGCATGCACTACAAGCCCTTGAGGAAGAACAGCTTGCCAAAAGCCACATCGCTGAGACCAGCCCTTGGAACTCCCCAGTCTCCGTACTGTAAAAACCTGGAACAGACAGGTGGAATCACCTCCACGACCTTTGCAAAAATCAATAAGGTCATCGAGGACATGGGCCCTCTCCAGCCTGTCCTGCCTTCACCATCGATGCTGCCTAGAGACTAGACACTTTCCATCATAGATATTAAAGACTGTTTCTTCAGCATTCTGCTGCACCCCCAGGACGCTCCACGGTTCGCTTTCTCCGTTCCCTCTCTTAACAGAGAGGCTTCACTCAAAAGATATCATTGGTGTTATCTTCCTCAAGGAATGAAAAACTTGCCTACTATATGCCAGTGGTGCGTTGCTCACATTCTGTCTCCTGTTCAGAAACTATTTTCAGGTGCAATCATCTACCACTATATGGATGATATCCTGGTCTGTGCATCAGAAAAAAACTTACTTAGACAAAGCAGTTAAAAAGACCATCAAAACCACAGAAAAAGATGGATTTGAGATCCGTCAGGACAAAATACAGTACACCAACCCATGGACTTCTCTTGGATTCCAGATCCATGAAAGGAGCATCGTACCCCAGCAGCTCACCATCCGAGATGACCCAAAAACCCTGAGAGACTTACACACTCTGTGCGGATCCATCAACTGGGTACGTCCCCTGCTAAGAATTACAACAGAGGACCTCGCTCCCGTGTTCAACCTTCTCCATGGCAGCAAAGACCTGGACTCTCCACGCACTCTCACAACAGGAGCCCGAGACACCATCACCAAGGTCCAAGAAGCCCTGTCTTCACGCCAAGCCCATCGCTTCGAGCCCAACCTGCCTTTCCAGTTCGTCATTCTGGGAAAAGCACCCCAGTTCTACGGACTGATTTTCCAATAGGATCCTCAACTTCGAGACCCTTTATTGATACTGGAATGGATCTTTACAAACAACCAACCTTCAAAGACAATTACCACCTTCCAAGAAATCATGGGACATCTAATAAAAAAAGCCAGAACTCACCTCCGCTCTCTTGCAGGGTGTGAGTTCACATGCATGTACGTGCCACTGACCACTGGGGACCTGGAGCATTTGCTCCAGACCAATGAAAATCTCCAGTTCACCCTTGATAGCTATACAGGCCAAATTTCCATCCATATCCCAAAACATAAACTTTTTAATGGTGATGTAGTCTTTAATCTGACCCCAAAATTAGTCCAAAGTAAAACACCTCTCAAAGCTCTAACCATTATTACAGACGTCTCAGGGTCATCCCACAAGTCTGTAATGGCCTGGAAGGACCCTAAGACCCAAAAATGGGAATCTGACATCAGAATAGTGGAGGGATCTCCACAGATCGCAGAGTTAGCAGCTGTTGTCAGAGGCTTTGGGGAATTCAAAGATGAACCCTTTAATCTGGTCACAGATTCAGCTTATGTTGCTGGTATAGCTACGAGAGCAGAACATGCTCTTCTCAAAGAAGTTTCCAATCCAAAGTTACGCCAATTGATTTCTACATTAACACACTTAATCTCCCACAGAAAGCAACCTTACCATATAATGCATATGAGGTCACACACTGACCTCCCAGGTATCATCACAGAAGGGAACAGGAAAGCGGACGCATTGGCCATGGCAATAGAGACTGCTAATGTCCCTGACATCTTTGCCCAGGCAAAGTTGTCACACGCATTTTATCATCAAAATGTACCTGCCCTTATCAGAATGTTCAACCTCTTGAAATATCAAGCAAAATCTATTGTCGCCACATGCCCAAACTGCCAAAACTATCAGATACCGTCTATGGGGACGCGAGTCAATCCCCGAGGCCTGAACAGCTGCCAGCTGTGGCAGACAGACGTAACTTACTTCCCACCTTTTGGAAGGTCAAAATATGTGCACATATTGGTCAATACATTTTCTGGAGCAGTATTTGCATCAGCTCATCCAGGAGAAGCTACACAGCACACCATTAAGCATTTCCTCCTTGCCTTTGCCAACCTAGGAGTACCAAAGGAGATCAAAACAGACAATGGACCTGCCTATACCTCTCGTAAGTTAAAAGAGTTCTTCAGTGAGTGGGGAATAGAACACAAGAAAGGCATACCTGCAATCTCCACAGGACAATCCATCGTGGAAAGGACACATCAAACCCTCAAAAGAGTCCTCAATCAGCAGCGAAGACAAACAAAATACATCTTCAGTTGAAAGACTTTGCAAGGGTCTCTATGTCATCAACTTCCTAAATTGTACAACATCGGAGCCTGGCCCCCCAATACTTTGCCATTTCCCAAATACCACCCAAGCAAAGCTCACTGAGAAACCACCTGTGCTAGTGAAGGACCTAGAAACACATCAAATTTCTGGGCCTTTCCAGTTGATTACTTGGGGAAGAGGGTATGCGTGTGTTCTACTACTGTCTGGCCCAAGATGGTACCCAGGAAAAAACATAAAACCATACCTAGGCACTGCAAACACTACTCCCACAAACACCGACAAGAATTCCCTTGAGTCAAATACAAGACCTCAAAACCAGACCAGTTCTGCCTGGAGACGAAGGCGTCGCCAAACATCCACATACTGAAGACAAGACCATCCCATCATGTGACAGCAGACAAAACAGAAAGCTGAACAACATTCTGCTGCATCAGTCAAGCCATAAGCCAGAAACAGCCTGAACACAAATTGTTCTCTGAATTACATGTTATTACCCCTTTTACCCTAAAAAACCCTATTGTTCCCCTTTCTCAACTTTTACCAAAAACCCCTAATCTTATACCCACTCCCCCATCCTTAGCTTACAGAAAGAGAGGAAAAAAAAAAAAAAAAAGAGGGAGGGGAGGGGGGGAAGGAAAGGAAGAAAGGAACAAGGGAGAAAACCCTAACCCTCCCCTCGCACCATAAAGATAACAAATTTTGCTTATATTCCCTATCAGAAGTCCCATCCCTTTCCAAAGATGAAAATTATCTCCATTGGTGCTGTCCACACTGCTGCCTGGATGCTCCTCACCGTACCGTATGCCATCAGCTGAATTAGCCCACAGCCTAGCCATAATGTTTGGGTAACCTTAGCAAAGACATTAAAACAGGATAACATGTGCTTATCCATGGGAAGCCTTGATAACCCACTTTCCACATGTCTGGTAGGAATTCCCTTCGTAGCTGATGACTGGCCTGTCTATAATTCAGAGCTCCTCCACACCACAGGTGAGAGACCCAACCTGGTAGATACTTGGGACGAGTGGACAAAAATGTTGCCCGGTGCTCTAGAGGAACCCCAGGAATTGGATCTGTTGGGGTTTTCCAAAGCAACATACTGTGTCAAATTTTACTTTAGACGTCCGAAGAATAATTGGCCAGAAATTGACCAGTCAAAAAACACATACAGAAAAGACATATCACCCATTAACAAAGCCTATAACCCTCCTGATTGGTGTAGTTACGCTGCTCACGTGATCTCTGTATCCTCTCTCCACCCCAAAGTACTACCCAAAGGAATGTTTCTCATCTGTGGTGACCAAGTATGGGCTGGGATTCCCTCACGGCTCCAGGGAGGTCCCTGTAGCCTTGGAAAACTTTCTACCCTCACTCCAAATATCACCTTGTTACACAACTGGAAAAAAAGAAAGCAAATTAAAACGCCACAAAAGATCCTACACGGAATTTGATGAATATTGCAATCCCAAATTATACGATTGGAACAAACCAAGCAGGGGCAGAGGGGAAGACGGACCTCCTGAGGCGCGCCCTGGGATTTTCCCGGAGGAGCTCCGCTGGTCTCGGCTTGCCTCCTGCGGAGACAGACAAGGACCTGCTAGTATGCGGATAAACGGTATGTATGGAAGGGCCCTGGGCGGGGGGAGAGAGAGCTAGGACTTCTGGCTAAGTCACTCAGAGATGTATGAGTGCTCAACCTCGTTCCTGTACCTGCAGGCAGACTGGCCGATGGGGCGGCTGGACTAGAAATGGGGGTTCACTATTCGATAGGGCAACCGCTAGCAACTCTGGGGGTGGGACGAGTGAACCTGTGCGTGTCTGTGGTGTCCAGACATTGTATGGTTAATGCGTTGTGTGGCTAATATTAGTGTGTTTGTAATTGTGGGAGTGCGTGGTGTACAAAAGAGAGCGAGCGAGTGTACCTATAGTGCAGGGGGGGAGGGGGTTCTATCCTCGACTGAAGCGGCCGAGTGAGGCCTGTGGCGCCGGCTGGGGCAGGGAGTGCCCTGCAGAGAAGTGGAATAAGTGGAGAAATGTGGGTGAGGACATTTATTGTGTTTAAAGGTGGTGATTTGTGTAGGTTGTGCACATTTTAACCGTGACTAGACGAACTCAGGAGGTTCCTCTGCCCTAGTAGTTTGGACTTGCCCTAGTAGTTTGGACTTGATCCCTGGAATTTTACTGTGTGCTGTTATTTTGATTGTGTCCAGAGTGTGTGAGGACCAGAGAAAGCTTATGTGGGTAAATGCTGAAGTATTGTATGCTGTGTTGTGTTGAGAAAAGTAGGCATTTTGAGACATGCCCCCTTTCCTGGTGAGTTTGCGTGGTTCCTCCCCCGCATTGTGGTAATTTCATTCTCGGGATTGTATGGTTGTGTTTGTGGAGATTTTAGGATCTTTTTTGCAACAAGCGTAGCATTTTATGCAGAAGAGCTACATTATGGTGATTTATGTTTAACTGTGGTAAAACAAATTAAAGGAATTCCAGGAATTCTCCTCCCACAGCAATTCAAGCCCTGACTCTTGTGAATTTGAGATGCGGGTGGGGGGGGCACAGAGATGTGTTTGTGGGCATATCAGAGTTCTTGCTGTAACAGGCATAGCCTTTTGCAAGGCAGTAAAGTGAGTATCAGTGGAAACAATGCTTTAATTAGATTGTGTGGGAAGAGAACTGGAAAAGACTGAGATTTTGTAAAACAGACTTTAGATAGAGGAGATGAATGAGTTCATTTAGAGGGGCTTTATCAGACTTCAGCTGGTAATATAGTAAGTGTGGACTGAAAACAACC
Organism: Pyrgilauda ruficollis; assembly: GCF_017590135.1. Taxonomy (NCBI): domain Eukaryota; kingdom Metazoa; phylum Chordata; class Aves; order Passeriformes; family Passeridae; genus Pyrgilauda; species Pyrgilauda ruficollis. Next base: position 8,818 of record NW_024527189.1, read on the forward strand.
TGCCGTAGAGGATTTAGAATTCCCTGGAGTGACAAACGGAATAGACTGCCTCTGTGGGCAATTCCTGGGATCCTTTGGTGCATAAGAGGCTGGCACCCTGCGTGGGTACTATTGCAGTGCAGTTTCTGAGAGATGCTGGTATTGCTGTTCTAGTAGGCGTCAGGGCATATGCCCTAAGCATAAATTGAAGTTTCCTGATCAAGCTGATTCAGAACCTAAGATCTTAAAGCTTGTGTGTGGAAGATCACATTTGATACCTGCCACCTGGGTGTATGTGTGGGAGGAAAACTGGGAAATGACTGAAGCTCTGTGAAGAGAGGTTTGGGTGGAAACAAGGTAGTATAAAGAGAAGGAGATAATGAGAACTAACCAGAGCAAAGAGGTTCCTGAACTAGCCCCTTTGGGAGGGGCTCACTGGGAGAAAGCCGCCAGTAGGGACGGCTCAGAAAATAAAAAGATTTATAATACCTTATTGCAGTTAATGCTGTTTTAAGACTGGAAAGCAAATAAGATGAGGTCTCGTATGCTGATATGTTTTCCACTGTAAAGAATCACCCAGAATAGTAGAGTAACTGTGGGTTCAGGGCTCCCTGTGACCCACTGGTGTTAGCTCTTGAAAAAGAAAACAAAGCAAAGACAAGGCAAATCAAACGTGTTTTTCAGCATGTAGTGTAAGATAGCAATGTATGAAATCAGACAAAGTTTATCATGCTGAAATGCAAAATGATTACAACTCGCAAAATGAGTACATATGATTTGTTAAAGGCTCCTCCTAAGATAAGGGAGAATGAGGAGGACCTCCCCAAAAGGGAAGAGGACTCAGGCTCCAAAGGTATACCCACTCGCACCCATCCCCCTCCTAGCAGTCCAATTTCATCCAGAACTAGGAGGAAACAGACCCCTCTGAGAGAGGCAGTGAGACCAGAAGAAAGGAAAAGGGTGGAATTTTGGTTGATACAGGGGCCATATATTCAGTTTTAAATAAAGCTTTAGTACCTGTGGAGAATGATTATGTTGTAGTGTGGGGAACAACTGGCCAGTCTGAGAAGGCATACTTTTGCAAACCTTTAAAGTAACAATGGGGTATTTACAAGTTTTTGTATATGCCCAATTTGCTAAACATTCTAAAATGGGGAGGTTACTCTGGAGGCAAATGATCAAAGGTATATAAAGGTGTTAGGCTTAACATTAACAGCCATTGAAATGAAGGACATTAGCAAAGAAATATTAGGACAAGTATTTTTGGGGGTATGGGCCTCTGGTGTACCAGGGAGGCTGAAGAATGCCCCCCCTCCCCATAGTAATCAAGCTAAAGGAAGGGACACAACCAGTGAGAATTAAGCAGTATCCCCTGAAAAAGAAGACAGGGAAGAAATCAGCCCAATAATTGATAGTACAGGATTGAGGGCTATCAGTAAGATAACAAGGAATTTGTATCCTGTGGTAGCAAATCCATATACTTTACTAACTTGTTTAACACCTGAGCTAACCTGGTTTACCATTTTATACCTGAAAGATGCCTTCTTTTGCCTCCCTATCCATGAAGCCAGCCAGAAAATTTTTGCATTCAAATAGGAAAGCCTTAAAAGCAGGCACAAAACCCAGCTCACATGGTCCATGTGCCTCAAGGCTTAAAAAATTCCCCCACTCTGTCTGGAGAACAACTTGCAAAGATCCAGAGTCCTGGGAAGCTCCACAGGAAGAAGGAAGGCTATTGCAGTACATGGATGATCTTCTAGTAGCCACTCGGACAAGGGAAGCACGTGTGGCCTGGACAGTAAGCCTTTTGAATTTCCTAGGACTCCAAGGATACAGAGTATCAAAGAAAAAGGCACAGGTAGTGAAACAGAAAGTAATCTACCTGGAGTACGAAGTCAGTACTGGGCAACAGACTTTAGGGCAGGCTCGCAAGGAAGCCATATGCCAAACCCTGAAACCCCAGGCAACAAAGGAACTCTACACCTTCTTAGGCATGGCAGGGTGGTGCTGGCTGTGGGTTTATAATTACAGACTGCTTATCAGATAGAGATCTCCAGTGGACAAAGGAAGCCACATGGGCCTTTCACCAGCTAAAGAGTGCCCTCATGTCAGCTCCAGCTTTGGGACTTCCAGATGTAAGTAAACCATTCTTTCTATTTTCCCATGAAAGACAGGGAATTGCCCTGGGAATATTGGCTCAGGACTTGGGTCCATATCGGAGGGCAGTTGCTTACTTTTCCAAACAACTAGATGCAACGGCCAAAGGATGACCAGGTTGCCTCAGAGCTGTAGCAGCAGTCGTGCTGAATATTCAAGAGGCACGCAAGTTTACTCTGGGAGAGAAAATGACTGTGCTAGTGTCCCACACAGTGTCCCCAGTACTGGAAGTAAAGGGCAGCCATTGGCTTTCACCACAGAGGTTCCTGAAATACCAGGCCATCATGGTGGAGCAAGATGATGTAGAGATAGTGGTAACTAATATTGTCAACCCAGCTTCTTTTCTCAGTGGAAATCAAGGAGAAGCAGTACACCACAATTGCCTGGAGACCGTTGAAGCTACCTACTCCAGCTGCCTAGACCTAAAGGACACCCCTTTAGATCATGGAGAGACCTGGTTCACTGACGGGAGTAGCTACGTTGCCAGTGGAAAGCAATATGCTGGGTATGCAGTGACTACATGCAGAGAGGTAATAGAATCTGGACCCTTACCAACAGGCACCTCTGCGCAGAAGGCCGAGATAATTGCACTGACCCATGCCTTGGAAATGGCAAAAGGAAAGAGAATAAACATCTATACAGACTCGAGGTATGCATTCGGAGTCGTGCATGCACATGGAGCCATCTGGAAAGAGAGGGGACTGCTGCTGACCTCACAAGGAGAGAACACCAAACATGCACAAGAGAGAATCCGGCTGCTGGAAGCAGTTCAGCTGCCTGGAAAGGTAGCAATTATGCATATTAAGGTACACCAGAGAGTGAGCTCAGAATTGGAAGAAGGAAATGAGCTGGCGGATAGAGAGGCAAAGGAAGCAGTGAAAAGTGAGGTAACTATTGAAGGAGCCCTAATTCCACATGGACAAATTTCCCTTGAAGGTAAGCCAGAATATAATAAGAAAGATAGAAAAGTAATTGAAGATCAAAAAGGGACATATAACCAAGAAGGGTGGGCTCCCATTAAAGGGAAGCTGGTAATCCCTTCCCATTTGTTGTGGTCACTACTAAGGGAAGAACACCAGAAAGCACACTGGGGAATAGATGCCCTAAACACATACTTGATTGAGAGAATCGTTGCCAGGAATTGATATGCCACTATTACTCAAGTGACCCGACAGTGTGATCTTTGCCTCCAGACTAACCCCAAAAATACCCTCAGGCTGAAACTCAGTCAGATTGGGAGAGGCCATGGGCCTGGACAGCAGTGGCAAATTGACTTTTCAGAACTCCCAAGAAAAGGGGGGTATCGGTATTTATTAGTACAGACAGATACATTTTCAGGGTGGCCAGAAGCGTTCCCCACCAGAATTGTCAAGGCTTGAGAGGTGACCAGGGTATTATTACAAGAAATAATACCACGCTTCGGAGTTCCAGCCACAATATCCTCGGATAGAGGATCACACTTCATTTCCAAAGTAGTGCAACAGATTAGTAGCCACCTGGGCATAGATTGGGAACATCATACTCCATACCGCCCCCAATCGAGTGGCCATGTGGAGAAAATCAATCATTTGATTAAGCAGCAGATTGTAAGACTGGGGCAGGAAGTTAATCTGTCCTGGCCCCAAGCTCTTCCACTGGCACTATTGCAAATTCAAACTAAACCTCGGGCTAAAGAAAAGCTGAGTGCCTTTGAAATACTTTATGGAAGACCATATGGAATACAAAAGGCAACGTCCACCCACATTGGGGAGGTAACATTGGCCACCTACATGGTGGCTTTAAGCAAACAGCTCAGATAAATTGAGAAATACGTGGCTGGAACTCAGAGCAGGGAGCTAGATGGACCAGTACATAACATACAGCCTGGGGATTATGTATATATTAAGTCTCTTACAGAAAAGACTTTGGAACCACAGTGGGAGGGACCATTCCAGGTGCTTCTCACCACCTTCACCGCAATCAAGATCAAGGAGCAGAATGCCTGGATTTACCACTCTCATGTGAAGAAGGCCCCACAAGCCCCTTGGAGAGTTACACCAGGAGACGATGAACTGAGACTAAAACTTACTCAGGCAAAATGAGTATATTGCGGCCAGAGGTAGTTTGTAATTTCATTTACAGAATTGTTTTGTATATAATTATAATTGGAGTCTTAAAATTAGAGAGTACCTCTATCCAAAGTGATGCTGAATGGCCTTGGTCCCAGGCTTTTAATCAGTATACTGGATCCATGGGAGAACCTTCTGAGATAAAAGATTTAAACCTATCCACTGTGGTAATCCATGGGGATCAGGTATATCAGGAGCAGGAGTGGCAGGAAAAGGAACTGTGGACACTTCAAGGGATCAGAGAAGAAATCAGGGTAGGGTGCCGGGTGGTCAATGGGACAGCTCATGAGAGACCAGATGCAATTAGTTTCTCACCCTCTCCTGTATACAAACACCAGGAAGTTTGTGATAGCCCAAGCGAATCAGACTGTTAGTGTAATTTCACCTTAATACAGCCTGTAGAAGTGACTTGCTTTTGGGCTCATGATGCTGTTGGGCTCTCATTTAAATTTAAAATAGATACTACACTTTTTAGAAAGGCAGGACCTTATACAACTCACACCAGTATTCAAGCAGTTCAGACCCAACTCAAACTTGAACCTGAAGTTTGTGAAATAGGCCCATACGTAGTCAGGAATGTGGGTGAACAACAATTGTTGTTCAATCCAGAATGGTCTCTCAAACGTGTTGAATTGCTAATGCAAATTAACATCTCAAAAATCCAACCAGCCTGCTCCTCTTTCCTAAGAACATTCTTTGAGGGCTGGACAACGTGGTTCTGAAGACAAGTATACCTCAAGAGCAGAATAAGAAAGGATCTAACTGGGATATTAGGGACAGGATTGGGAGTTTTAAATGGAATTGATTCAGAAATACTGATGAATAAGCTGGCCACTACAGCAGGTGGCCTAGCAAAATTGAAGCAGCCTTTACAATCATCTCTATTTGCATTAGGAACTAGCCAGTGGCAGATTTCAAAAGTACTGCCAAAGTGGGAAAAGGCCAGGGACCAAGACCACAAGCCAATAGTAGAAGCACTTAGTACAGTTCAAGATAATGTGTCTTTAGCTTTCAGTTGTATACAAGCACAGTTATGGATGCAGGCGACAGCAGCTTTGATCATATGGGAAGGGGGTGAAGGTATTTTTCCAGCTGAAATTCGGAAGGTTATCTGGGATAATGCAAGTGATTTTGAAAGGAAGTTTCAATCCTGGTGGACTATGGTAAACCCTTCCCCTATGAGATCAGGGTTAAAATCCAAACTGAAGGTGCCTCTTGCTCTTTGCACCCTTCTCCTATTCTGTCTTCTCAGTTTCTTCTTTTCCGACTGAGACAGAGTGGAAATTTTCCAGAGTAGAAATCCATTTTGATTTAGGTGAAATGTACATCTTTGAGTTAAGCTTTGAGTAGCCTGCAAACATAGCTGTTTAGTCTGACTGCCTGTTCTCTCAAAAACCTATGCTCAGAGAAACTGCTTCAGCTGAAGGACAAGAGATAAGGGGGGAAGGGAGGGGGGGCAGACAGAGAGGCTGCTATGAAGAGCAGGGCGACATGACCCAGGAGTTCTTTCTGATAAAGAACAATTGGCGGCAAGTGTCACACAAAATCAGTGGAATGAATATGTATGAACTTGTTGTGAAATTGCATGCATATGTATTTGAGAGGGAGATAAAAAAGGATCTGGAGTTCCCAGAGGTACGCATGTCATTTTGGGGGAACAATTCCCACAGGCGTCCAGCGCTGTAATAAACATACTGGCTTTACAACTTTCACAAAGTTGTGGAGTTTGTTTGCTTCAGCAAATCACCACCTCGAGGCTAGCCAGGAGACCATCTCTGTCCTCGCAGGGGCAGAGGGGAAGACGGACCTCCTGAGGCGCGCCCTGGGATTTTCCCGGAGGAGCTCCGCTGGTCTCGGCTTGCCTCCTGCGGAGACAGACAAGGACCTGCTAGTATGCGGATAAACGGTATGTATGGAAGGGCCCTGGGCGGGGGGAGAGAGAGCTAGGACTTCTGGCTAAGTCACTCAGAGATGTATGAGTGCTCAACCTCGTTCCTGTACCTGCAGGCAGACTGGCCGATGGGGCGGCTGGACTAGAAATGGGGGTTCACTATTCGATAGGGCAACCGCTAGCAACTCTGGGGGTGGGACGAGTGAACCTGTGCGTGTCTGTGGTGTCCAGACATTGTATGGTTAATGCGTTGTGTGGCTAATATTAGTGTGTTTGTAATTGTGGGAGTGCGTGGTGTACAAAAGAGAGCGAGCGAGTGTACCTATAGTGCAGGGGGGGAGGGGGTTCTATCCTCGACTGAAGCGGCCGAGTGAGGCCTGTGGCGCCGGCTGGGGCAGGGAGTGCCCTGCAGAGAAGTGGAATAAGTGGAGAAATGTGGGTGAGGACATTTATTGTGTTTAAAGGTGGTGATTTGTGTAGGTTGTGCACATTTTAACCGTGACTAGACGAACTCAGGAGGTTCCTCTGCCCTAGTAGTTTGGACTTGCCCTAGTAGTTTGGACTTGATCCCTGGAATTTTACTGTGTGCTGTTATTTTGATTGTGTCCAGAGTGTGTGAGGACCAGAGAAAGCTTATGTGGGTAAATGCTGAAGTATTGTATGCTGTGTTGTGTTGAGAAGAGTGGGCACTTTGAGAGATACCCCCTTTCCCGGTGAGTTTGTGTGGTTCCTCCCCACATTGTGATAATTTGATTCTCAGGATTGTATGGTTGTGTTTGTGGAGATTTTAGGATCTTTTTTGCAACAAGCGTAGCATTTTATGCAGAAGAGCTACATTATGGTGATTTATGTTTAACTGTGGTAAAACAAATTAAAGGAATTCCAGGAATTCTCCTCCCACAGCAATTCAAGCCCTGACTCTTGTGAATTTGAGATGCGGGTGGGGGGGGCACAGAGATGTGTTTGTGGGCATATCAGAGTTCTTGCTGTAACAGGCATAGCCTTTTGCAAGGCAGTAAAGTGAGTATCAGTGGAAACAATGCTTTAATTAGATTGTGCAGGAAGAGAACTGGAAAAGACTGAGATTTTGTAAAACAGAGTTTAGATAGAGGAGACTAATGAGTTTATATAAAGAAGCTTTATCGGACTTCAGCTGGTAATATAGTAAGTCTGGACTGAAAGAGTGTCCTTCTCAAGCCTGGGGTGAACCCATTTCACTGGTATCCTTCAGGGTCCTTTGTCTGTAATGACACAAGCATAACCCTTACCCCACATTAATAAATCTGCAGGTCCTTCCCATAACCCTGTCATAGGATTTGTAAAACAATTTTTCGGTCAGTGCTGTATCAATTCGGAATCTTGCTGCAAACCTGAGTAATGTGTTAATGCTGGTGGGTCACTGTGATGACCTACTAACTCTGGATGATTCATAACTTAAACTGCTTTCAGCACTCTGTCCTGTGGTGTCAGCCCATCCTCCCCTGTTTTTTGTTTATCAAGCAGTCCTTTCAGTACCTGATGTGTTCTTTCAATGATAGCTTGTCCTGTGGAGTTCACTGGAATACCTGTGCTGTGCTTCACTCCCCAACAAGGCAAGAAATCTTGGGTCCCTCGAGCTATATATCCTGGCCCATTGTCCATCTTGATTTCCTGAGGCAAGCCCATTATGGCAAAGCAGCCTCGCCAGTGTCTAATTACAAAACAAGATCCTTTGCTTGTCATAGGAGTGGCCCAAACCATGGCAGAAAAGGTGTCTATGGTAACATGAATGCGTTTAAAGTGACCAAACGGGGCGTAGATAGTTATATCAGTTTGCCATAACTGCAAGGGCCCCAGGCCACGAGGGTTGACCCCAGGACCCAATCTGCCAATCATGCCCTGGCATTGCGGACCGGTTGTGACAATTCCTTGAGCATCCTGCAGCGATATTCCAAGTTGTTTGTATAAAACTTTTGCACTTTTGTGAAAAAACTTGTGAGCCCTTCTGGCCTGGCCAAACTTATCAATGTTAGGAGAAGCAGAGGCCCAAAGTGGTGCCACCAGTTGGTCAGTCTTCTCGTTTCCTAAGGCCATGCCTCCCGTCAATCCAGAGTGACTCCGTATATGGGTAACAAAATAATCCTGCTTGTGAGAATTAACTGCCACAGTTGCAAAAAGACTTGCCACAGCCCCCGTTTTGAATTTCCTTCAGTAATGCTAGCTCCATGCGCTCGACAACACCTACTACATAGAGAGAATCAGAAACAGTGTTAACGGGATCATTTGGCCATTTTTTGAACACCCTGATAACAGCACGTAACTCAAGAACCTGTAAAGAGTCTCCTGGTCCTTCAAGGACTTCACAGAGCCATTTGCCTTTGTACTGCCAAGTAAGACCTGCTTTAGAAGTATTTTGACTGGCATCAGTAAAAACCGTGAGGCCTTCTACAGGTTGCCTTGATAGCCAAGGTAGTTCTTCCACTTGTTGATGCAAAGAAAAAAGCTTATGAGGGGGAAAATGAGTGCTAACGAAACCTGGAAAGTTCAACAATGCCCATTGTAAGGTATCTGAATTCTGTAATGACCATTGCAAATAGTCCTTTGTTAATGGGAGAAGAATATTTTGGGGTTCCATTCCTGTAATTTCCAATGTCCACTTCTGTGCCTTGATCACAATTTTTGCTATAGCCTCCATTTGTTCAGGCAAGGATTTTTTCAAATTAAATGGTGAAAACACCCATTCCAAGATCTGTAGTGGCTGTTTAGCCTGGCCATCCCACTGCATTAGTATAGCCATTGCGTGTTTTTCTTTATTCAACACAGCCACGAACAATGGCAAAGTAGGGGACCAACAATCTGCAAAGGAATATTACCCAGTTTTGTGGCAATTTGAGTCAGAGCCTTCTGTTGTTTTTCAGTCAGTTCGTGCAGCACATTGGCCTGATTTCCCCCTTTTAATAATGGCATTAGGGGCTCAAGGTCTTCATTAGTTATGCCACAAGTACTATGAATTTTTGAACATCCGATAAAGTCCGAATTTATGTACAAATAGTTAATTTTTGGGGTCGAATTTGGGCTTCAGTGATAAGCATACCCAAATATTTCCATGGGGCCTGTTGTTGAAGTTTTTAAAGGGCAATTTGAAGGCCTGCCTCTTGTAATTGTTGCTGTAAGGCAGGTAGCAGGGTTGCTGCATCTATATATTCTCCTGCTATAAGAATATCATCCATGTAATGATAGATAAGATACTGTGGGTATCGTTTTCTCAGCGGGACTTGCGCCCAGGCAACATACAGTTGGCACATCTTGGGAGAATTATGCATCCCTTGTGGCAATACAACCCATTGATACCTCTTTGCTGCCTCTGCCTTGTTAATGGATGGCACTGAGAAGGCAAACTTCTCACTGTCGTCCTCGTGCAGGGGGATTGTGAAAAACCAATCTTTTATGTCGATAATTAACAGTTGCCAATTGACAGGTAACATTGATAGCGAGGGTAGGCCAGGCTGTAGGGGTCCCATATCCTGCATTAAGGAATTAATGGCTCGAAGGTCATGTAATAACCTCCATGTTCCTGATTTTTTAGGGATTGTAAAGATGGGTGTGTTCCAGGGGCTCATAGAGGGTACGATATGCCCCCTTTTCAATTGCTCATCAACCAATTCATTAACATGGGCAAGCTTTTCCTTAGACAGTGGCCATTGATCAACCCAGATTGACGTTTCTGTTAACCATTTTAATTTTAGGATTGGCCACCCCTCAATGGCCACCGCTAAAAACCCTCATTGGTGAGACAGAAACAGAAACCCATCTGGCTCAATGCGTCCCATCCCAGCAGCCAGATTGTTGTATTTATCACGTAAGGTCTCACCTGAACACAGATGTGCATCTTCATCAACTCACACTGTTAAGAATGTTTTACTAATTCGAGTCATTTGCATGCCTCCCACTCCCGTAACTGGTGTCCCCAGGGTATTCAGAGGCCATGTTGCAGGCCATGCAAACAAGGGAACAATGGTGACATCTGAACCCATGTCCAACAATGTGGCTTTTGTCGTGAGTTCCTCCATTGGGGTGCTGAAAAGTAATAGGTTTAACTGGTTTTGCTCTGGATAATGGTAACGTAAATATGACCTGAGGGGTTCCTGTTAACCCAAAACCTCCATTCCTCCTCAGCATGACCCCTTGTCTAGGAACCTTGGCCTTAAAGGGAACTAACTGTGCCAATCATGTGCCTTTTGGAATGTGGATGGGTGGCCTCAACGTTTGCACCATTATCCCAATACTGCCTAAATAATCTGCATCAATTAGTCCAGGCAAAGCATAAATGCTTTGCTTTGATGTGGATGATCTCCCTATCAGCAGGGCACTAAGTTCATGCCCTAAGTGTCTGTTTGCTGTTGATGGGATGACCTGTGTTTGGGTGTTTTCTAGGGTTGCTTCTATTGCTGTATCCAAGTCCACTCCTGTACTCCCTGCTGTTGCTGAGTGGAGGATGTCCAGGCAGCCGCCTGGGTGTGGGGGAGCATTTGTGTCATTGCACGTCCCCCCTTTGCGCTCTGTTTCCTGTTTCCCTATGGTGTTCCATCTTTCTCCCCTCCTTTTGCTGTTGCATATGCTCCTGGTTGTCCTGTCGAGTCAGGGGATTGGACATTCTTCGCATTTCACGGTACCAGTCGAAATCTTGCTCCTGCCGTACTCTCTCCCCTTCAGCTGCTCGCTCTATGCTGTTTCCTCCTCTCCTCCGCCCACCAATCTCTTTCATCATCAGAAATCGTAGGGTGGGCAAACCTTCTGTCAGGGTTACCTTCTTCGGAGAGCCGGGCTCGGCAATCCTTACTGCCCTTACGGTCTGGAGAATCGATAAGGCAATAAGCCAATCTCACAATCGATCCATCTCCCCTTCTTCCCATCGCCATCAGCAAAGATCTGGTCTTTTCTCTTTCCCTTATTTGTAGATATATTAAAGCTCTGAGTTCAGCTGTCTCTCTCCTGCCACCAGCATTCCTCCTCCTCAAAGCAGCAAAAGCATTCTGCATTTGTATATCTGCAGTATATATACATTGCATTTAAATGATGCATTTGCATTTGAATGATGCATTTGAATATCCACTACAATGGCTAAGCAGCAGTGAGTCAGGCAGCAAAGGTGGTAACAAAGGTGGTAACGGGAAAATACGAGCCCCCCTAATGCTATTGTTAACTCCTCAGAGGACACCACGGGGCGCCCCGTGGGTAGTGGGTAATCCTGGTGACGGAGGAGGGAGCGGTGCATTCACATCCATTTTTTCTTGTTCCGGTGCAGGTTGCAGAGCCAGGGTAGGCTGTAGCACTGCATTGTTACTGAGACTGCCTGTGGAGCCTGTAACTCCAGCGGTGCAGAAGGTAGGGACAATATAATTGGTTCAACCCCCTAATGCAGCCTCCACCGGGTTTTGGGGTATCCCCAGCGAGCTGCAACAGGTCCAGATAGCGCAGTCCTGTTCAGCACAGCCTGTCCGAGTTCCCAGGCAGCTCCCAGCCGCAGGCAATCTTAGCAAGCTCGGCTGTCAAGTGAGATCAGCTCTTTTAGTGATTATCAGCTCATTAGATGATTTCAGCTCTTTGCTTGCTAAGTGCCGTGGGCAGAGGCGGGGAGAGAGAGAAGCGCTGTATGAGGTTCCACAGAGGTGTCTTTATTGGGGTCTTCTGCGAAGGTTCTCAGGGACAGGTCTTCTGCCAAGCTGGGTGAAAGTAGCTCTTTATATAGGTTACAGGGGTTTTAGGAATTGTCCAGTAGTAAGGGTCAAGGGAAAGTGACCTATAGTCTTACAGAGAGATAAGCAAGGGTCCAAAAGGCAGAAGAAGGGGCTTCTAAGGTCCAGTCATCATGACTAGGCATTTCCTATCTTAGACTGCTGACCGTCATGGGGGCATTGCAGGCCCTGTGCCTGCTACAACCCCCCAAAAAAATTCTCGCACAAACGCTGAGAAGGCCACTGCGGGGTCATCTGGCTCTAGGGCGGCTGCTGCCCCTGCTTTAGCTTTCTGCTTTGAACTGCTTTAGCACCGTTATCATTAACTTCCATGCTGTGCTAAGTCCCTTGGTTTCCTTTGACCCGTCACTTACAGCATCCCAGAGAGCGACTTGTAGCCTTTCCCACTTGGGGGTGTCAACTATGCTCTTGGGGGTGGCAAAAATCCTCTCTCCTGACCCCATCTCAATAGTCTTTTCAGGACCTCTGGGTCATACTTAATTGCTTTCTTAGAGAGAATAAGCTGGAGGACAAGTTAGTGTGGCCTGGTCTTCTTTTGACAGTGCCTTTCCCATCCGACCAGCCCCCAGTTGCTCACCTTTTCCGGTGTCCACTGCAGTGTAAACGTACTTTTCCCCGAGCCATCCTCCGACTTCTTCCACCGCAGTCCTGCTGCGATAGTCTCCAACTGGGGCCTCCTGCCTTTTCAGCTCAGCAGACCCCCTTCAGAATCCAAAGGGTCCAGTCTGCAGCATCATGTTGTCGGGTCACCAGTTTGCAGGAGATCAGGACTCCTGGACAACTAACCAATGTCATTAAGCAGAAGCCACTTTATTGTTTACATTATATTCTATTTATACATTCTAACACTACTGCACACGTCTATCATGCATGTCTTGATTGGTGCCTCTATCTTGTCCACGTGCTCTGCACGCACTTTTCAGGATATGTGATTAGTTACAGACCAGGTGCTTCACAGCTCTCCTTTATTTAGTTCTTGTGGTCTTGGCATTTTGTTTCTCAGCCTCTTCTTTCTTAATTTAGCACAATTTATGTCTTAGTAATCTTGACGAATTCTAGAGGACTCTGATAAGAATAACTAAAAGTGGTTCAGCTGGAGCACACTGTGGCCTAAGCTGTGCAAATACATTGCTAGAGTTACTGTTAATTTTTCTTATTTCATTGCTAGGGTTTTTTTTTTTTTTTTCAAGTAAATGGTTCTTAACTTGCAATCTCCGCTTTTAGTCTCTCTTTCACTGGAGGGGGGACAACAGGAGTGACACAAAGAGAGCAGTTTAAGGGGGGGTTAATTTTTCAGCTGTGTTTTTAAACCAGGACAGGTATGTAAATCAAAACTCAAACCATCAAGTTTAGAATCAGGATAAACAGTCTTTGTGACAGGCTTTTTATATAGCTGCTGCAGTGATTCAGTATAAGCGGAACCCATGCCTAGGAACCAGAGGAATGCATATGAACCCTGAAGGGGAAGGAGTAGTGGTAGAAGCTACGACTCTTCCCATCAAAGGTTCATCATAAAAGTCGCATAAACAGAAATGTCTTTTCTCAAATATAAGACATCCTAGGATAAACCTACTGTGGTCATCAACTGGAGCTCTCTGACACATCATGAGGACTTTCTGATCTACACTTAAATTACTTTCTTCAAGGTAAAGCTTCAACCCTTGATGTAAACATGGAGTCTTTTGACTTTGGAAAAGGGCCATGTTTATTTTGTTCTGTTCTCAGTTGAGACAGATTTCCCCAGATTTTTTTTGTGGTTTTTTTTTTTTTGTTCTGCTTTCAACAGTCCTGCAGTGATTGATAGGATGCTTATTACTTTTTACTGTATATTAAGCTCTTTCACAACGTGGTTGAATATGCTAAACTCTGAAGGGGAATGCTAGGTGGTACCATTTCATAACCACACTTATATGTGATGTTTGAACTGACTATGCAGGTGCTGAAATTTTCATTTAATCAGTTTTTTACAAGGGGCATTAGTATCCTTTTAATTAGTGTATGTTTCTGGAATTCACTTAATGTTTGAAGCTATTTCTCATTCTGACTAGCTGTTTGCAATTCAAGAAAGTAGGGGAGAGTTGATTAGCACTACTAAGCTATTGCATGAGATAAGGAAGTACGAGTAGCTTGCAATAAAAGAGTAAAACCAACTTCACTGAAAGTGAGATGATGTGCATAAACTGAAAGATGGGTCTTTTTCATTAAATAAAATTTGTTTCCTTAGATTTGAACTTGTATGGACATAGGAAGCTTTAAAAAAAAAAAATAAAAAAAGGCACACAACATCAGTGTGTCAGAATCATCTGTTTGGAAATGAGCTGTTTTCACTTCCCATTTAGGATTTCAGATGAGCATTCTATTTTTGATTTTAAAAATTGCAGCTGTAAGTTTAGCAATTCACTTTCTATTCCTGAAGCTCAAGGAAGCATATTTCAGATGCAAAAAAATAGTTCCTGTTGAAAGTCAATGATTTACAACATTTTATACGTTACTGCCACTTTGTATTATTAATCTTTGTAATATGAGTTATCATTAAGTACTTTTGTGACCAAGGGAACAGTTATTCTATTACAGAACATAGAACAACTTGTTGAGGTTAATAGCTCTTTGCAATTTTTACTTTTTTTTTTAAAGAAAGACCTTTAATTTTCCTTTGTCAAGTATACTGAGTATAGACATGTAAACCAGTTTTCTTTTGCATTGCCTATGTTTGTATGTATGTACGTATCAATAATTTTTTCTTCAAAAGTCAAAGTTACTAGAGGATTTATTTCCTTCAAGTGGTCTGCTTAAAAAAAATGAATAAATTGTTTTATGAACAATTTCATTTTCTGAAGGTGATTAATTTCATCTATGAGGCTACAAAAAATATACATTCAGTTCCTTTTAAACATATGAAGAAAAAATTATTTAATTTGAAGGATTGACCAGTGTGTAAAGTTCAGCAGCTGAGTGTGTGTTTTCAGTAAGAGATCTTTAGTTTGGTATCACATTGCTATCATACGTTAAAAATAGTATTTTTATTTAAAAAGTTTTGCTTACCAGAATTTTGATTAAGCATTTTGAAAACTTTAGTAGATGTAGTTAATATTGGTTGCAAATCAAGCCAAATCAGTTTCCTTCCCATGTCACAAGCTATCAGCCTATTTTGAGAATAATTAGCTTCTGACACAACCTCATTAGACACACCTCCCTTGATGAGCTGCCTGTTGGGGGTTTTTTTGGTGGGTTTTTTTTTTGTCTGTTTTGGTTTGAGTTGTTTGTTTGTTTGTTTGTTTTTTGTTGTTGCAAGACTGGATAGTTGGGGAATTAGTTCTGTGATACACAAAGCATTTGTGTAAAGTTCATATTATCCCTGTTAAAGTAGGGCTAGAAAGAAACGTGAAACTATTTGCTCTTTAATACAGCAGTAGATATAATGTTGATTTAAATTTTTTACTAAAGAAATTGGTACAAAAATTTGATTGCTTTAACTGCAAAATTGCATAGATATGTTCAGGGACTTATTCCTGTCACTATATAGATGATACAGTATTTTTGAAATGGGTAAATTGTGGAACATAGACCTTGAGTTAGATATCAAGGCTAACTGCCATGTCCTCACAAATGTAACACTTCATAATTACTATGTAGATGTCTGGAATTCTTGTTAATTCTTAAGGTTGGGGGGCATGTGTGTGTGTGTTTGTTTAATTTGACAATTCTATACCCATCTATCTGCCCATGTCTGCTTTTGGTTTATTGAAGCTTGTATTCTTATATTTACTTCTCGCTGCCATTGCATCCAGTCAAACTGAAGTGCAGCCACTAAAAATTAGTGGTGATCACTTTCATTTATTAATTTGTGCATTGCTTGAAGTAATTGTGGTCTCCAAGGCCTAGTACATTATAAGTAGCTAAAAATTACCCTATTCCTGATATGTTTTCAGTAACCACTCTTTGAGTAAATAACTATGATAGTAAGAAAAAAGCAGGTCTTTTAATAAAGGAGATCCAGATGGAGAGAATACTGAAAATCCTTGGTGATGTGGGAATATTTCCATGTGTTATGCATAGCTTCATTGTAAATTAATGCCATATAAATTGTTGGTGTGTTCTTGAATTATGTAGGCACTGGCTAAGCCTAATTTGTACGACTTTTTGCACTATTAGTGTGTCATGGCATACATTTATGGTAACTGATAAAAGAACATAAAGGTCATAGGTATGTGGTGATGGATCTACAATGTGTAATATGAATAGTTGCCATTGATCCTATTGTCAAATATAGCAAGATGTATATCAATAGTCGTTAAATAATTGTAAGAACTTCGGTGGTACTAGTGCATTTTGATATGTTTGTCTGTAATATGCATTTGTTATGACTTTTAATAACATAAAAATATTGACTTGAAAGTAGAAATAAAGGATTGTGAATGATAATATGTAAAGATGAAATAGTTGTGACTTAAGGATGACTATAATATTTCACAAGTACAATATGGTCTGCAATAAAACATTTTTGTGAGGTTGTATTTTTTTAAAAATCAACTGGCACCTCAACTACAACTTTGTTGCGACGAACTCTGTGTGTGGAGACACAAGGCTTGACTCCATGTTTCTCAGAAGGCTGATTTATTATGTTAAATATTATATTAAAATACTACATTAAAACTATACTAAAGAACAGAGAGAACAGAGAGATCAGAAGGCTACAAAGAACAAGAATAGAATAGAATGCATAACAAAATCTTGTGACTGCTCACAGCCTTGGCACAGGTGGCTGTGATTGGTCATCTATTGAAAACAATCCACATGGACCAATGGAAGATGCACCTGTTGCATTCCACAGCAGCAGATAGTTATCGTTTACATTTCTCTCCTGATGCTCCTCAGCTTCTCAGGAGGGGAAAAATCCCAGCAAAGGATTTTTCATAATATCATGGCTACAACAACTTAAAATATGTATATAAATATTTTGAAATTTAAATGTTTAATTTGCCCAGCTAACACAGCATTCTGACATGTATTGGTAAAAACACTTGTAGTTCTGAATCTTTTTCATCCCAGGCCATGTCTAGAGTGGCATTGGAATTGGCAGCCTCCAAAAGACCTTTCTAGTGTTTCAGAGCTCTGCTGTGAGTGAGGTAGCATGGACTTGAATATACCCTAAACTGGCTACAGTAACTGGTGGCTTAGCCACACCCAGATGGATATGGTTTTGGCTTTATCAGTAAGTGTTTCAGAAGTGTAGATGGCCTGAGGAGCCAGTCAGTATTTGCTTCTGGGTTGACAGCTATAGAAAATTTTTTACTAGTCTTTTTCCAGCACAGCAAGATGACTTTTATAATGTGTCTGTATATTGGCAAGCTAGTTATGTGTATTTGTCTGCTTTTGCTCTCTTTTCATCTTAGGAATTTAAAGATCTCATGCTTGTCAGTCTGGAGGTATGAACAGTTTTGCATAATTTAAAAAAAAAAGGAATTTTAGTTAATAAACTGCAGTTGACATACCAAACTTTTAATACACCTAAATTTGGAAAAAAATATATATTCCTGTGATCGGAGAATTTGTTGGTCTCTGTAGAAACTGTAGTGTGACCAGACCCATGTGTTGATCAAGCTCCTGTCACTGATTTAATTCTCCATTAGTGACAAAGATTGCCTAGGGTATTTGAGACTGAAAATCACTTCCTATTAAGACCTGATTTTAGTTTCATGAGTATTGATCTAACAGATAATTTTGGGTGCTGCTTTGTGTGGAGTGTCTTCCTCAGCTTTTCAGTTTATTTTGATGCCCTGTTTAGCTTTTAAGACAAATCACAGGCACACTTTAGGGACAAAATTGAGTTTTACTGGCTAAATACTCTAATGTAAAAGGTAAACTGCACATTCTACAGATAACAGCCTGGAGGAGGAGGGGAGTACATTAGGAAAATGTACTAAGGTAAGTCTAAGCTAAGTTTTTGAAATTAGGAGACTGTATACCTACAAAATGCACTTTTCCTAAACATCAGCTGAAGATTTCAGCCCTATTGATTTCTTTCCCTACCTACTTCAGTTCTGTTTATACATCTAAAAATCCAGAGAAAAGGCTACTGCAAATAAGTGTATTGTTGTCATAGAAAAAAGCCTGCCAAAAATGCAAATGAGAAAGTTTATGAAACTTTCTCTCTGAACTATTTAAAAGCCAAATCAGATGACTATGAATGTACAGAATCCTTGGAAAAGGGTTCTCTGATTTGAGGATGTGGAAACTTGCTGATGATACAACAGATATTGATGATCTGGTAGCCAGTTAACCAGAATTTGCAAGGCTAGTGGTGTAAGACTGGCGCATCGAACAGAGACTTCTTCTCGTAGAAAACATCTGCACTATGCCACCCCAAGAATTTCATTGTCTTACCCCAATGCGGTGAGTTTGAAATTTTAGTTCCTTCCTCCTTTTACTCTCTGGTGTTGGGAAGAGACTGTGTTAAGATGGAAACAACGCTCACTCATGCAGAACAAGAAGTTCACCTCCACATTAAAAAGTCTTTTCTTCAAGAAGATTTTGGTTTTTCAGAGGGGGAGTTAAAGTGTTTTGTACACTGGTTATTTAAGCATTTTCCTTATATTTTGCGGAACGTAGTCCTAACCAATGACTTTGTGGAAGTAGTTTGGGAAAAATGAAGACTTGAGGAAGAACTCCATAAAGAATTCTATCCTTTTTTTAATATGATGATGATATGCGTTCAGAATCTTGAGGAACAGTTAAAAAATAGTGAACCCCAGCTGAAAATTTTGCCTTCTCCAAGTTCTCCCGTCTGTACTCCTGCTGCCCAGGTTTGCTGTCACTGCATGGCCACGGCCGCGTGGTCGCATACACGTGCTCAAGATGGCGGAGACCGCATGGTAGGAACCACGGAGTCTCCCCTTCCGCCCTTTGGTCCCCACGCCTCCTCCCACAGCTTCCACAGTCCCGGGAGTCAGGGAGGTTTGCTTATATAAAGCTGCACCAGTATTGGCAATATAAAGCTGCACCAGTTTCTTACAACGAAGGGGGAAGAAACTCCACGTGTGTTTGCAGTGCTGGAAAGGACAGTAAACAAAAGAACGGACGTGTTTACCTCGGTTGCTATAGCACCACGAAACACGGTGCGGGTGGTGAGAGCCGTCCCCGCTCGCATCGAACAGCTGCCCCCACGGAAAACCCGCGGCCGAGCCCAGGTCGCGGCAGCCGGCAGTACCGGGGCTGAGGGCAGGCGGGCGAGACCGGCAGGAGGGCAGCCCTGCCGGGAGATGGCTCAGAACCGCAGTCCTGGCAGCGAAACCGCCACCCCCCGCCCACCCGCGGGGCCCGCGCCACCGCCGCTGCTCTGGAAGCCCCGCGCCGGCAGCGCCCGCGGGCATCCGCCGAGAGAGACCCCCGAGAAAAAGCCAGGTCTCAGCGCGGCCGCCAGCACCGGGAGCAGGACGAACCCCGCACAGCAGCGCACCAACCTCAACACCAACAACACGTCCAGCACCAGCAACACAAACCCACTGGCAAAGGTAAAAAAGTCCTTGCCATGAACGTTTTGGGGACAGTGAAATAGTTCAATGTAAAAACCAGATATGGCTTCATAACCCGGAATGATAACAAAGAAGATGTGTTTGTTCATCAGACTGCTATAAAAAAGAATAATCCCAAGAAATACCTCCACAGTCTAGGAGATGGAGAAATTGTGTAGTTTAATATAATACAAGGAAGAAAATGCCCCCAAGCAGCCAATGTGACAGGACCTGGTGGAGTTCCAGGGCAAGGTAGTAAATATGCACCAAACTGCAAACCTGTGAAATATTACCCACGTCATAGAAGTCCTCCACACACCTACCAAAGAAATAGAACCCAAAACCAACAACCATCAAGCCCCAGCAATAGCCTAAAAGCAAGAAGAGTACAGAACACCAATGAGCTGTCCTGCATTCAAAAGCCCATGTCGATAATGAAAGAACCTTCCCGTCCGATAAGTCCCACTTCTTCTAATACCCTTCCCAAATTCCTGTGGCCTCCCTGCCCCCCTCCCACTTTCCCCTTTGCCTTTCCATTGTCCTATTACCCCTTTTTTATGTTCCCACAAATTCCTCCCACCTTTTCCCCCTTTCCATGGCCTCCCTCCACTAATCCCTTCCCCCAAAGTTCCTTCGTGATACCAGAAGGAGGGTGATTGGGAGGGAAAGAAAGGAAAGTTTCCTTAAAGTAACCATCTTTTTCTTAAAGTAAATGATTTCTATTTGGAGTTTCCAGCAGACACACCACCACCTACACTATCTCGTACAGAGCCAATTACAGCCAACAACACTGCCTCAGGTAGAAGAGAACCAGTCCCTGCTGAAGGAACCTTCTCCTGACTCAGTTTCCTGATAAACCGTGCTAAGAAAACCCTGCATCCCTCCTGCCAGCTCTAAGACACTCCAGGAAATCTGTTGGGACATTGAGAACTCAGAATTGTTTGCATTTTGAAAAATTGTCTTATCGGTGCTTTTGATTGTTTTTGTAATTTTGTGTTGATTCAGTTGATGCTTCAGAGAAGCTTTCTTAATAATATAAAAAACGGGGAATTGTGGAGACTCTGGGGGGGCATCCCTGGTCTAAGGAGACACAAGAAGCTTCCCTCAAAAAGCTATTAGACCCCATTGGCTCCTTCCCCTGTTCCTACGTCTGTTCCTATGTTCCTGAGCCACTCCCTCCCTATTCCCTGATTGGCCCTCACCTTTGTACTGCCCTGAGACCAGGGTCAGGCCTCTGTAGAGAGAAAGCTTAGTCTCTCGGTGTGTCTGGGACCTGATAATCTCACCACGCAGCTGAATAAAACATCTGTGGATATTATGTAAAGGTCCTTTTTGCTTCCTTACCCTGGACTATGCTAGCAGCAATTCAGACTGCTACATAAGACATTTTAATTGGGGAGTGGGAGGGTGGGATTCTTACATGGGTGTGCTGTTAATTATTTTCATGTTAATGTAGTGGGAGGTTGAAAAGTTGGTATGCCTGAATCTGTAGTATATATTAAAAAGAAGCTAGGTTTAAATTGTGTAGTTATAAAAGCAATAAAACCCCCAAGAAGCTTTATTATGTTGGGGAGGACAGAGAAAGTTCTCGTTTGTCCATCTTCCTGTCTCCCCCAGTGAACTACTCATGTACGGTCTTAAGCAAAACTTTCTCCTACTTGAAGCATAGTAGTTTGGTATTTAATTGTGGTGTCCAATGATTTCTTTTTAGTTTGCTACAAATGTTTTGCAGTCAGTTGCCATTACTGCTTGCTGGAAATTTCACCACATAGTATGAGTGCCACCTGAATGCCTTTAGCATGTTCTCTTCATAAGAAATAATCTTATTGTAAATGATAAGACTTATAAGACAAATGGCTGCATGTTGTGTGTTGAAGGCACTGTTTGGGTTTGGGGGCTTGGGGTTTTTTTTTTAACTTTTGGGAATCCTGAGCAGAGGAGGGGTTTATGTGGGACTTCAGAATAAAGACCTAATAAAGTACTAGAAATAGTTTGTCTGTGTATATACATAGGCTTGACGAAATAAGTCGGTCCCTCAGAATATTCTGGCAGTCTCTGAGGCCCCAGCTGATATGAAGGGCCTGTTGTGATGAGTTGTATTTGCCTTTATGTACAATTATTACCTTGGAACACTTTAATTAAAGGCTTTGGATGAAAGAGAGAGGAAGAGGTACAGTATAGCAGTGAGCAAGGCCAGTGTTGAGTTAGCACAGCTTTAATTTTTATACAGATATTATTTTTCTTTTTTTATTATGGATAGAGATAGGGATGAAGGAAATTTGACAAGGGAAGAAGGGAAAATATAACCACGTAAGGTGGCAAGCTTAGGTTTCTGTTTTATACTTGAAAGCAGATATAAAATTTCTCATGTGGTAGAGAATTCTGGTTTAAGTTTTGAATAATGAGACATGTCCTTAAAATCTGTTTAATTCTTTTGGGTAATAATGTCAAGCATTTTGGTTTGTATAACTGTGGTAGCCATGATGTTTTAATCAGATCTTGAACGTTTTTAACTTGTCATTTAAGCCTTTCATAGTTTGTAGATGTCAAAACTTTTCTTTTTCTTTTTTACCTATTAATGGAGTGATATCTGGACTATAATTTAATTATAATTTATGTAATTGTTTTTCCTCTTTTTCTAGGAAACACTGCATTACATGACTGTGCAGAATCTGGAAGTTTGGAGATCATGAAGATGCTTCTCAAGTATTGTGCTAAAATGGAAAAGGATGGTTATGGAATGACTCCCCTTCTGTCAGCCAGTGTGACAGGCCACACAAATATTGTGGACTTCCTGACCCAACATGAACAGACTAGTAAGATAGAATGTATAAATGCTCTGGAACTTCTAGGAGCAACATTTGTGGACAAAAAGAGAGATCTGCTTGGTGCTTTGAAATACTGGAAGCGAGCTATGGAAATGAGATACAATGATAGGATTAGTATCCTGAACAGACCTGTACCACAAACACTAATTATGGCCTATGATTATGCTAAAGAAGTAAACAGCTTAGAAGAGCTAGAAAATCTTATTGCGGATCCTGATGAGATGAGAATGCAAGCACTATTAATTAGAGAACGTATTCTTGGTCCTTCTCACCCAGATACATCCTACTATATTAGGTACAGAGGTGCTGTCTATGCAGACTCTGGAAACTTTAAACGATGCATCAACTTATGGAAATATGCTTTGGACATGCAGCAGAGCAATCTAGATCCACTGAGCCCTATGACAGCCAGCAGTTTACTATCATTTGCTGAACTCTTCTCCTTCATGCTGCAGGACAAGGCAAAAGGCCTGCTAGGCACTACTGTCACATTTGATGATCTAATGGGTATACTATGCAAAAGTGTTCTCGAAATAGAGCGGGCCATGAAACAAATCCAGTGTCCTCCTGATCCAATACAGCTAAACAAAGCACTTTCTATCATTTTGCATTTAATTTGCTTGTTGGAAAAAGTACCTTGTACCTCAGAACAGGAGCATTTTAAGAAACAGACTATATATAAGTTTCTTAAGCTTCAGCCTAGAGGGAAGAATAACTTCAGTCCACTTCACCTTGCTGTTGACAAGAATACTACATATGTGGGTCGCTACCCAATTTGTAAATTCCCCTCTCTACAAGTTACTGCTATCCTGGTGGAATGTGGTGCTAATATAAATGTCAGAGACTCTGATAACAACAGTCCTTTACATATTGCTGCACTGAACAACCATCCGGGCATCATGAATTTTCTTATCAAGTCAGGTTCACACTTTGATGCCACAAACTTGCATAAACAAACTGCTAGCGATCTACTGGATGAGAAAAAAATAGCAAAAAACTTAATCCATCCTATAAATCATACTACATTGCAATGTCTTGCTGCTCGTGTTATAGTGAATCATAACATATGCTATGCAGGGCATATCCCTGAAAAGCTGGAGAAATTTGTTTTGTTTCATAGATAATAGTGTGCAGGCACAGAGAGCTGTTGTTGAAGCATGACTTGGTGACAATGTTTTTCTTGTGCACTGTTGCAATATATCAGTATTCCTTTAGTTTGCTCCATCTTGCTCTCATTTTCTAAAGCGATGTTAGAATTGCATCTGCAGAGTTGGTTAACCAATATTTGAATATGCCATACATTATATTTTGTGGATTATTTAGAAATATAGTGCTATATTTAGACTCATATAATTGTTTGCCATAGGTTTGTCTATTCTGGTCCTTTTTTCCTGTCAGGTGTTTAGGACTGAGTTGAATATTTTCCACTGATTTCTTTTTACTACAACATTTGTGTGGATTTTTTACAGTTGGAGGGTCATCTTTTTTTGGTTTTGCTTGAGCATTTCTACTTTTACTCTGTTCTTTTTCTATGGACTTAACATTTGCAACTACCATAAGTGCTTTTTATCTTCTCTATGCACTGACTTGAATGTAACTGTTTGTGATGAACAATTCTATGCAGCAGTTGGACAATTTCAACTTAAATGCCCATTTTGATTTGCAGTTTTGTTTGGAGCTCTTTTTGAGCATGCTGCCTTCATAGCATTTTGGACCTACATATTACCTTTCTGAACTGGGGTTTAACTTTTTTATTCTAGCTGTAACTGATGTTGCTTTCCTGCTGATCCTCTGGAAGTCAGTGCTAAGTTTGGGAGAAAAAAATAACTCTTGTTTTCATGTTAATCCACTTGAACTTTTAATCTGATAATTGTTTTCTCACATCATGCAGTTAGGGAAAGAGTACTCATCATGTACAACTGACAGCTTCCCTTTTGCACTAATGTCTTGCTTGTGTTGGTTATGTGACTAGATATAAAGCTTGTTCAAAGTTGAACCAGAAACTTAATTATACATTTAATCTATTTCTCATTAGAGTGTATGCCATAGTTTAAATTTACAAATCAACTTCTTTAGCTACAAAAGAAACAAAAGCACATTGGTGGTGTGATGCTTATCAGTCCAGAAATATAGGCATCACCAGTATCATTATAACATAGTAAATGGCTGTATGGCAGAGTAATAGAAATTCTATAGCAATGTCTCCTTAATTTTAAATATCTTTATAAATGCATGATTTTTCTATCTCTTATTATGTCAGCTGTACTTAAGAAAAAGCAGTTTGTTGTGTGAATATATAATTCCTAATTAAACTTACCTATTTTTATAATATTTGCATAATAGCTTAACTTTTACAACAGAAAGGGCTCTTTTGACTCGATAAGAATTATTAAAAAATTCATAAAGGAGAGTGAGATTCAGGTATTTAATATAATTCAGCACTTTACTGTTGATCAGTAGTAGAATTTATTATGGCACATTAGCCCTGCAAATGTCTAAGTGAAATTAATTTGTGTTGAGTAGAATATAGTTTACTTGCAAATTTAGTATTCCAGCATATTGAATATTGTTGACTTGGTGTTTCATTTCAGTGATGGGCAGTAAATAGGTTTCTTGCTCCAGAAATTCAACAAATTAATTTAGGTTTTTATTGGTGATAGAGGTATTTAAAAGCCAAATTAAGTAGATAAAAAGAAAAATTATTTAGGAGAGTTTTTAAAAATTTAATGTTGGAGTATTTTTCTTTTGTGATTTAAGTTGCCAAAGAATGTCTTGAGAGTATAAAAGAGTATACGTAAAAAGTTCATCCTTGCTTCTTGGCTGTTTTGTGTTTTCTCTTAGTATTCAGTGTGGAGCCAACAAGTTTAGCCATTCTTGGGGAGAATAGTGTAATACTTTTAAATAAAGATATGTTGAAAGTAATGCTGTTTGTATATTGCCACTTTTAAACTCTTATTTTGAAATCACTTTCTTGTGTTTGTTCCATGGTATACCTATACTGTATGAAATTCTGTGTATAAGAAAATCCTATTTGTTTCTCTTGCAAATCTGCAGCAGTAAACTTGTATTAAATTGGCTGATTTTTTTTTCTGATTTGTAATGATTAAACTACATTGCACCCAAGTTGTCAACCCATAAAGATATTGAGAATGTTGAGGAAAAAAATGTATGCTTTGTAGGAGTGAAATATAGATATAAAAATTTATTAAATAATTTGCAGGTATATATTTTTAAAGACAAGGATAGTGATAGCCCATTGCTTGTTGAAACATCTGAAATTAGTTGGTTTTTTAAAAAATAAATACTCAAAGCATTCTTCCTGGGCTTCCACTGAAATACTTCAGCCAGGAAGATGAAAATTATTGTGATTAAAAAGAAAAAATGAAAAAGCTGTTATTGTCAAATTCTAAAATCATATTCCTATTTTTATATTGCTTATGTCAGTAACAAGATTCCAGCTGTTTGTAGTATCTCTGAGGTTCTGATTGTTAAGCACATGGTAGAAAGCACATTTTAAAATGCAAGGCAAGAGTGTGGTTATTTTTCTCATGCATACTCTGCAACAGTCCTTGGATAGGAGGTATTTTTATATATTACCTAAATACCAAAAAATCTCTTTTAACAATTCTTTTGAAACTGGTTGAAATTAAACTCTTTTCACTTTTATAAAACAGTATCTTATAGAAGGAATGGAATGCTATAGCAAAATTCTTACTGAGGTATTAAAAAAGAATAAAAACCTTAATAGAAAAGACATGCCTCTTCTCAGTTTTACATCAACTGCAAGTTAGTAGTGGCAGGATATGACTACTCTGGAAATAGCTTCTTTGTGCTTTGAATTATAGAGTAGAATGCCTTTTATACTCTCAAATATTGACAAATGTGAGTACAATGACTTAACACTAATTTCTGTGTTCTGTGACTACAATTAAGTGGTATTTAATGTTTCAAAGTAACTGAGGAATGTGATGGAAATGGGCTAGACTTAAATATAGTTTATTTTACATTGTTTAAATATTTTTGCTATGAGGATGAAAGTAACTGTTGAACCCTCAGTAAGCAGAATGAAAAGTTATTGTTCATTTGGTTTTAACTAACTCTTTGTGTTCCATTGTATCACAGACTTCCTGTGCAGAGAAATTCCATGTGATTGAAAAAAAAAAAAAAGGAATAACAAATATATTTCTATACTCTTACTCTTTTTTGGCTCTAAATGCAGATTGCATTAAAAATATGCTCTGGATAACACCTGTCTGAGTCCATATATCTGTTTTCTTCAGGGTTACTGTAATACTGGTTGCTGAACCTCTTTTTCAGTTGACTATGAATAGTTAAATGTGAATGTTGCAGATTTAGGCTTTGATCTTCTTGTTCATTATTATATCTTAAGCATACTATTGTGTTTCATTCTCTTACTATGCTCCAACCAAACCTTTGAATTCTGGTGATGGGCAGTAGTAAGGAAAAGGCTTAAACTAGAGAATACAAGAGACACTTTCACAGTTTTTCTAGAAAATGTATTTGGGCATGCTATTAGCTCTGTCAAAACATAGTTGTGTTTGTTTATAGCATAAATAAAACTAGCAAGATCTTGTAATAAATAAGCAATAGACACTTTTCCAAGAAAGTTGCACAATTTTATTTAATAGCTTTTCAAGTCTCTTACCTATTGCTTCCATTATGTAAAAAGAGAAAAAAATACTTCCAGGATGAGAGAATTATGTTAAGATTCTTATTAAAGAGGTCTTAAAAAGTCTTCTGTAGAACATTAGCATCAGATTTTTGAGATTGTTATAGTTATGCACAGTAGTCATACTTAAAAGGCAGTGTACACTTAATTTCAGAGTTTATTTAGGTTGATTCTTAACTGGTAACAAACAGCATCAAACTGAGGCACTGGATGAGGAAAACTGGTCCAGAGCTTTCACGGCAAAATAATTGCTACATAGATGACTTACAGAATCAAGTATAGATTCCCTTAATTAGGAATTAAAGAATTAAAATTACATCATTATTCATCTCTCTGTAGTTGCAGATGATGATAGATGTTTAGTCTATAAGTGTCTGATCATCTATCTAAACTATGCCTATGTAAAATCTGTTTTTTTCTGAATTTTCCAACTCTCTCCGATTCTCTTTGTGCAGAAGTGCTGCTCCAGCTGTAATGACTTATAGAATTGTGTAGGTTGGAAAAGATCATCCAGTCCAACTGTTAATCTAGCACTGTGAAGTCTATCACTAAACCATGTTCCTAAGTGCCACATCAACACATCTTTTGAATACCTCTAGGGATGGTCACTCAACCATGTCCCTGTGCAGCCTGTTAAATGCTTGACAGCTCTTTCAGTGAAAGCATTTTTCCTAATATCCAATCTAAACCTCCCCTGGCACAAGTTAAGACCATTTCCTCTTGTCCTGCTGTTTGTTACTAGGGAGAAGAGACCAACACCCATCTCACTACAACCTTGTTTAAAGTAGTTGTAGAGAGTGGTAAGGTCTCCCCTCAGCCCTTCCTTTTCTCCAGACTAAAAGCCTCCAGCTCTCTCAGCTGCTTCTCATAAGACTTGTGCCCAAAAGTGAACATGAGATTTGAGGTGTGGTGTCACCAGTGCCGAGTACAGGGAAAGAATCACTGCCCTGGTCCTGCTGGTCACACTATTTCTGACACAAGCCAGGATGCCATTGGCCTTCTTGGCCATCTGGGCACCCTGCTAGCTCATGTTCAGATGGCTGTCAACCAACACCTCCAGGTCCTTTTCCAATGGGCAGCTTTCCAGCCACTCTGCTCCCAGCCTGTAGCACTGCATGGGGTTGTTGTGATCCAAGTGCAGGACCTGGCACCTTGCCTTATTGAACCTTGTACCCTTGATGTCAGCCCATCGATCCAGCCTGTCCAGATCCCTCTGAAGAGCCTTCAAAAAAATTATATTTTTCTCTCTGCCAAGGAAGAAATTGACTTCATTTGCCTTCACCCCCACTGAACTCAGCTGTCCACTCTGCCTATCCAATCTGCCCTTGCATTGCACTTTGTATTGGTTTGAGATAATTTAAAGGAGAACACTGGAATGAGTTGCCTCCCTTTATAGGTTCAACCAATCCCTTTCCACCAATAAGGAATGAATATGAGTAGATATAAGAGAAAAAAATAACAGTTTACGATTAAGTGGAGCAGCAACAGGCAAAAAATAACAGCAAATAACTACTTGATACAAAATTGCTAAATCTTGTGGACTCCTCAGAACAGAGACCCAAAAATGCCGGTGACAGCCCCCCACCCCAAAATGGCACTCCGCAGCTGAGCATGTGGTTTGAAGGACAAAGGGAAAGGTGGTGTCAGTCTTCCCCCCGCCTCCCCACTGCTCTGGTTATCTCCCCGACAGCTGGCACTCCAACTAATATTCTTCAGATCAAGGGCTAGAACTCGTGGAGGGACTTCACCTTCCTTGTGGCAGGAAACAACAGGACAGGCAAGGCAAGGCGGCTGGGCTGGGGCAACTCATGGTCTTCTCTTCTTGGCCAGGCGCCATTGGAGAGTTGGAGCATATCAAATTCAGGGCGACCCCAACGTCTGGGACTGATTGGCATCTGACTCCATGATTCAGAAGGCTGAACAATTGCTTGCCCCACTTGGTGGCAACAGGCAGGAGCCTGTGGAATTGACCCCAAGGCACCCTTTCTGAGACAAGAAAAAAAGCACAAAAAGAGAACCCAAAAAGATAAAGCCTTTGCCAAGCAAAGACCAAATAGTGAGTAAAGCAAAATACCACATGTCAAAGACCCGGAAATTGCCTGTGACAGACAATTTTAAAAGTGCCCATGATAACACCCCCTCCCCACAAGGTTCTTGTTTGTAGGGTCTAAAGATACAGTAACAGTTTTTTGGTGCAGATGGATATGGAACACAATAACATTAATCACCCCAGGACATTTCCACCCCTTATTCCACATCATCGAATTGTGCCCAAAATAATATATTTCAACTGTAAACACATATATCTATACATACAACTATATACAAATACAATTATTTCAGTAGTCTCTGACTACCCCCTAGGATATGGATTGAGTTAATTTGCTCCGTGACTGATAAAACAAGGAGCAGTCCATTCTCATTGTCCATGATAATTACAACATGTAGTGGCAGTAACATTCAGGAAACAGTGGTACATAGGCATTCCAACATTGCAGCCTGTTCTCACCCAAAATCAAATCCCCCTGAGGTACCCAACATGTTTCCCCGTCCCTCTGCATTACCTACCAAGGGTAACCAGGTCCTTGAGCAAAAACAATCCCATGGATGAGTTTTCCTTTGCTCAAGGCAGAATTAATCCAAACAGTCTTTGCTAACTGTCAGAACCCAGGACATCGCTCTGGGTGCCCTGGGTGGCTCAAAATCCTGGCAGGGGCTCAGAGACCCTGGCAGGAAGCCAAAGACATGTGGGATTTCGATCTTAACCCATGGAGCAAATTACCAACTTTATATGAAGAATTACAAGTCACAAAAGTTTAAGTAGTATAAAAATAGTTGTCACTGGCTGAAAAGTGGAATTTTGAAGATTTTTACTATAGGGCCGTTCAATGTTATGTTACCCAAAATGTTTTATGAAAAGAGAATTAGAAGGAGAAGACAGTAAGACAGAAAAGATATATAAAGGCACATATAGCTACCAACTCCTGGGTTCCAGAGTGGATTCCAAGAGGAGGCAGGGTCAGGCACATGGTCACCTCGTGGTCACCCTTTTAAATCTCAGGGCCTCCGTGGCCCTTCCCCCAGGTGGGACTTCTAGTCACTTGGCCACTCAAGAACTGGGTTAGGCTAGACTGGGGCAGCCTCTGGTGTGCTGTGATTGACAAGATACTTTGGGGCTGAAGTGCTCCAGCTCTGGGCTAGGGAGTGGGGCAATTCACTGCCTCACCTGGGCAAGGCCTGACCTGCCCCTCCTACCACACACACATAGGCATTCCAAAATGTCTCGAGATATCAATCTTTTCCAGTCTCTGACACTCAGTCACGAGCCCATCAGTATGTCACATCTCTTCCCTGATGACCTAAGGCATCAAGGGCCCACCTAGCTAGAAACAACTCACCCTTGTGTTGCCAATCCAAATCTACCTGTGACACCTTAGACAGCCCAATCCATCTGTTCATTGTTGTGGTGCTTCTCATTAGCCCAACTCTTGGGCACATGGGCATCCACATGATGGACTTTCACTGTCATCATCTCTACCCAGGTAGCAATGTCTTGCCACTCTTTGGCAGCCCAAATCGGTTTTCCTCTATGCTGCCAATTGGCCTTTTTCTACCTTCCCAGCTACCCCCACAGAGCATTTACTACCATCCATGAGTCAGTGTAGAGGTAGATTGTTGGCCACTTCTCTCACTCGGCTATGTCCAAAGCCAGCTGGACAGCTTTCAACTCTGACTAGATCCAGCTTGTCCTTCGGTGGCTTCTATGACTCGACACATAGGGATCCATATGGCTGCTTTCCATTTCCTACTGGTTCCTACGATATGGCAGGATCTGTCGGTGAAGAGAGCGTATCGCCTCTCACTCTCTGGTAGGTGGTTATATTGTGGAGCCTCCTCAGCACGTCACCTGTTCTTCTTCCTCTTCCAATGATAATCCAAAACTCTCAGCTTCAGGCCAGTTTGTGATGACTTCCAAGATCCCAGAGTGATTTGGATTTCCTATTTGAGTTTGCCATGCAATGAGGGCAATACACTTGCTCCAGGTAGTGTCAGTAGCATGATGTGTTACAGGGACTTTTCCTTTAAACATCCAGCCCAGCACTGGTAGTTGGGGTGCCAGAAGAAGCTATTCTTCAGTGCCAATCACTTCTGAGGCTGATGCCAAATGATTTTTGCCATTTTCCTTTTATATATTCTCTGTATTCTTCACACATATATTTGTAGCCTATTATTGCATTAATAGCTAGTCCCAGTACTTTCCCCTACCTTTTCCCTAGGCAGAAAGACAAAACATATTCCAGAGCTCCAAGCCCTGGGGGGTACAAGGCCCCTATCCTATCTTGGTTCTTTCTGGGAACCAAGGCTGAAAAACAGCTCTTCAAGACACATTTTCATAAAAAAAGTTTAGTTTCCATCTGAGGGGGGAGGATTTAGAGAGGGTTGAACTGGAGGAAATTACCTTACCTCTTATGTCTCTAATTGGTGATTTTTGTCAAATATGCTAATATTTGCTAATTTGCTAAACTTATAAAACTGTATTCACCCCATATGGGGGTGGGCATTTTGTGGACATTTTCCATATCTGCCCCTGAAGGCCTCTAATAAAGACCAGCCTTTATATTACATCCTATAGTAATATTATCTTGAAAGTGTGTTGTTTTATTTCTAGGTTCTTTAAGGCATCAGGCAGATCAAACCCATTTATAGGCTGCTATGATCTCTTTCTCAGTTGGGGTGTAGCTGGCCTCAGATCCTCTGTATGCCTGACTCCATTGTCCTTGAATCTCCCCAGACACCTTCTACCAGAGGTTCCAGGATGGAACATTCTTTCCATCTGTGGTATAGAGCACATTCTTCACATCCTGTCATGTCCTGACTGGCCCAAGGGCTACTACCGGGGCAATCTCCTGTTTGATCTGCTCAAAGGCTTGCTGTTGTTCGGGGCCCCACTTGAAATCACTTTTCTTTTGTGTCACAAGGTAGAGAGGACCTACAGTCTGGCTGTACTCCGGGATGTGCATCCTCCAAAAACCCACAACACCTAGGAAAGCCTGTGTTTCCTTCTTGCTGGTCAGTGGGGACATAGCAGCTATCTTACTGATCACCTCTGTTGGAATTTGTGTCCATCTTTTCACTTCACCCCTAGGAACTGAATTTACTGGGCAGACCCTTTGACCTTATTTTGTTTAATGGCAAAACCCACTTTCAGGAGAATCTGGATTATTTTCTCCCCTTTCTCAAAAGCCTTCTCTGCCATGTTCCCCCATACAATGATGCTGTC
The DNA here is from genome assembly GCF_017590135.1 of Pyrgilauda ruficollis. NCBI lineage: Eukaryota > Metazoa > Chordata > Aves > Passeriformes > Passeridae > Pyrgilauda > Pyrgilauda ruficollis. Next base: position 40,998 of record NW_024527189.1, read on the forward strand.
AGTGTACTCTAGGTGTTCTGGAGCCTCATCCTTTTCCAGTGCAGTCTAAATCAGTCCATAGCAGATGGTAGGACTGTGCTTCCACCCCTTGGAGCAGTCGGTTCCAGGTGTACCGCACGCCCCTCTGATACCAAAAAGGTTAATCCAGTTTCTAGTGTGTCTGTGTACTTTTAGCAAAGAAACAGGGTATGCAGGATCTGCTTTCTCAGCAAGGACAGAAGGACGATAAGGGGAAGACATCTGGCTTAGGAATGCAGATATAGCCAAAACAAGACTTATAAAAATAACCCTGAAAAACTGAATCTGGGAATCTGGGGGGGGGGGGGGTCTTATGGTTATGAGCATGTATAATATGCATGTGGTGACTTTCTATAAGCAATGCACTTGGAGTAGTTGGTGTGCATGCAAGGTGGAGCTATCCCCTGTGCAACCAGGCCTATAATAAATAATGCACTTAATGCTACATTGGTGGTAAGGAGTTTTATTTGACCACTTTTTGATGAATATTGGTGACACATTCAGGTGAAAGCAAACTGTGGCCTGCACTCTGCTGCTAAAGGAATGGAGAAAAATGTGTTAGCAATGTTGATGGTGGCACCACTTTGCTGCCTTGGACTCCAGTTTGTACTGAAGTTCCAGCATGTCTGGCACAGCAGCACTCAGTGATGGCATGTCTTCATTCAGGCCATGATAGTCCACTGTTAGTCTCCATATTCCATTAGACTAATGCACAGGCCATACAGGACAATTGAAGGATAAGCAAGTCTTACTGACAACTCCCTGGTTCTCCAGTTCACAGATCATCTTCTGAGTGGCAATCATGGAGTCTCGGTTGGTGCGTTATTGCCAACGATGTACTGTTGTGGTGGTGATTGGTACCTGTTGTTCTTCCACCCTCAGGAGTCCTACTGCAGAAGGGTCCTCTGAGAGACCAGGCAAGGTGTTTAATTGTCTAATGCCTTCTGTCTCCACAGCAGCTATCCCAAAAGCCCGCTGTAGAGATTGAAAACACGGACCCTGGTCTGAGTCAACAGAATCACTTTATTAAGCACACGAGTATTTATATGTTTTTTCTGTGTACAAGTTTAGGATCAAACTATGCAGCCAGTGAGTAGGAGAGGGAGCAGCACGCAAACAGAGAAGATGTTTCTTGCTCTTATCAAAAAATATTCACAAGTCCCACACAGCCTTTTCACAAAGCATTATCACATAGGTATTTATGGCTGGAGATGATCCTTTGGTATGCGCTTTCCCATAGGAAAAGGGCTGCTGTTAAGGTTGAGCAGGCCGAGCAGGCCAAGCAGCTGCCACTTCTACAGCCCACCAATGACCTTTTGGGTCATTGAAATAGCCACTCCTGAGGCAATCTATGCCAAGGACACACAGGCCATCTTGAACAGTCAGAATTGGATGTTTCCTGCACTCCTTCCCAGTCAAGCTCACCTCAGCTTCACACAGAGTCAACTGCTGCAACCCCTCTGTCACCCCAGCAATGGAAACAGGTTGTCCCCACATGTCCCAATGGTATTAAGGTATATTGTGCACCTGTGTCAACCACAGCTTGTATTTTTGTGGTTCTGTGTACCAGGCCATTGGATCCACGCAGTTCAATATATCCGATTTCCCCCGGCCTCTACCTGGCTAGAGACAGGGCCTCTAGTTCTGGCTATTGTTTCCTCCCTGGGCATAGATTCTGGAGATCCCTTCAAGGGGATGAGACATATCATCCTCCCTTCTGTTATACCTAGCAGCTGGGTCACAGGAAACTGGAGCTACATTCATTCTGATGGAACTTCCCCTGTTAGTAGTTTTCACTTTTAGCTTATGCATCCATGCTGCCAGGACAGAAGTGGGTTTTCCATCACATCTTCTCACATCTTCCTCACGCTCACACAGGAAGAACCACAGGTCAGCTCATGGGGTATACCCCCACTCCCTAGCTGGGGGATATCAGGCTTCTGATAACAGGGCTCATGTCTTTACCAACAAGACTTCAAGAAGGCCCTCTTTAAGCTCCTTGCTGAGTTTCTGATGGGTCTCTCCAATCCTGTCTTCCAATTTCTGCATACACACCATCAGGTCTGTTTCCATAGCCAAGATTTGGGTTCGCGTCAGAGTGTGGACAGTGTCTTCATATGTCCAGAGCCTTCTTGTCATAGCACCCACTGTCTCGTTTCCCTCATTCCACTGCAGCGCCACTTCAGTATGGGCATATGCTTGAGTCCCAAGTCGTGCAAGTTTGAGCCACATCACTATAGTACATTTTACCAGGTCTGGTCTCTTAGTGATTTAGTTGTCATTTCAGAAATGGATCTCTATCATGGCTAGCTCCTGTAAGCATTGGATTCCTTGCTCTGTGGTCTTCCAAGGGCCTTGCTGTAGCTGGAGATCTTCTGGGCAAAGGTATCTCTCCTTCACACTTGTGTCCAGAGGCTGAGGGGCTCTGGCCTCCTCATGATCCCTGGTCAATACCCACATTGTGCGACAGATATCCCAAGTGCTTTGCTTCAGTACTGTCCAAAATTGTACCATCACCTGCAGTGTCCCAGACTCAGATCAACCAGCTCAATACAGACTTGTCAGGTCATTGAGTAAGGTTTTTTTCTCAGATTGCAGAGACTTCCTAAGGACAAAGACTCAGTGATTATTTCTGATTCTGGTTCTTCTGCCGGCTGTGAGGGTCCTGCCTCCCCATCATCATCCGCCAGGCAAATGGATTTGGTCTTATATTTTTTCCTCTGAACAGGAGCAACTGCTAATGGCTTAGGCTGCTCTTCTGGTTTTACTGCAGCCTGAGTGACCAGGGTGTCTGTTGATTTGTTCTCCTGCCCCTCTGACTGTAGCTGCTGTTGTATGGTATCAAGCAGCATGCGATAAGCATTAGCCAGGGCCCAGCACAGTGCAGTGAGCTGCCTTACTTTGGAGCTGTCATTGCAATTTTCTTTCAGATATTTTCCTACCTCAGCTGGGTTCTGAATTTGTTCAGGGGGGAAAACTCCAAACTGTTAGGGAAGAGTATTCCTTCAGGGCTTGATCTATATCATCCCACTGTAGCAGGACTTTCCCCTGCCACAGGAAATTTCATCTGTTCTGCCTATCAGCTGGTACAATAGCTCAAGGTATCTTCACCCTCACATGAATTTGCTAATTAGTAAAATAACTCAATCAGGACATCTTGTCTGGTAGTGAGTTATTTCAGTGCCATGGAGGTGACATTCCCAGATGACAATAAACATCTTGCCTTGAAATTGAGATAGTAGGAAGATAAGCTTGAATTTCTGACTGCCAGACACTTCACTTTACAAACTATAAAAGCTACACAAAACTTTCACAAAGCAGAAGTCTTCTGCAAATTCCCTGAAATGTGTGGGGTCTTTTCCCCAAAGTTGGGACACTGTTTTGTGATTACTCTCTCAGGGGTTGAGTGAAGGACTCTGTGTACACCATCATCAAATCAGTGATAAGTTACATTGACTTCTAATCCATACTATTTATTTGCTAGCTATAATATGTATATATATATAATATATATATAATAATATATATATAACCTTTATGTCATGCACTGTTTTATGTAATCTACTAATAGTTCTTTGTTTTATCCTGTGTAGTAAATAACTCTGTTAAAGTCTTTTGTCTGTTGCCTTCTGTCTATTCAATAAATAACTCATTTTATAATAGACCTGATCAGCCATTCTTAAGAACTTGCAAGCCAGAGTGGTTTAGGTGCAGGTCACCTGAATTTAAGCTGCTGCCAAAAATCTGAACCTAAGGCAGGGCTTGTCTAAAGCTCTCACTCAATCCATAACACCCATGCCACTCAGGATTTTCCACCACTGGGGCAGATGTTGCAGTAATAAAACAGATGGGACTCAGTTTCTTCATGCAGAAAGCCTATTTGTTATTCACAAAGCTCATATTTATAGGAAAATATCAGAAGGCACTATGTTAAACCTAATTGGCTAACAATACACTGACACTCAGTTTATTGGTCGATAAATGGCCAGGGTGTACATCTGTCAAATCTCTCTGGTTTTGGTTAGTTTACATATTTTGTTAACTGATTCCCATGGGACAGATTTCTTGTTTATTACAGGTGAAAACAGTTTTTTTACCAGAATAGCTTGTTGTGTTAACTGCTTTCATTCTTATGATTTTTCACATGGGAAGTTAGCTAGCTGCACTTAGAAGAAGTAACAGGCCAGCTGGTAATTTAGCAGAGCAAGTCCTGATTTTATAAGGCCTTTCTTTTATAATATCTCTACTTGTATGCAACAGGGTAGATCTCTGGACAACCTCTGGAAATCTCAGCCCTGATTCTAAACATGCTGTAGGCTGTATGAAGGAGAATTAACAGAATTAACAACAAAAATATGACATGTTTAACATCCAAAGGGAAATTAACATTCTCACAAGGTGACGTGCCAGACCAAAAGGGGAAGAAGGAGGTAAAAGCTTGAGAAAAATCATCCCCTACTTTTCCCCCATCAGGCTGGGTGGGATTATTAATAAACCTCCAGAAGAGGCAGCTGGACCAGGACAGGAAAACAGCAGAAAATACACATCCTAAATAACTCTCATTGCCTCTGATGTTATCTTTCCATAAATTATTTTCACAGAGTATATCAACACAGCAATCTTGGTTTGTGTCCCTTATGTAAAAAAGATATATGTCTCAGGAAGAATTGCCAATATATATATGGATAGGTAGATATGCCTAGGTGACAGAAAGCTATGATTAGAGCAGGCAGCATGGTGACTAGTGAGTTTTGTACCCAATACAAGGTCTTACGGACTGTCACAGAATGAGTGGGAGCTTCAGGCAAGCCCTGCCTTTAGCCTCAGAGTTTTGGGAACACCTTAAATTTCAGAAATCACTCTGACCTGCAAGTTCTAAGGATGGCAGATAAGGTCTATTTATAAAATAAATTAGTTATTGAAAAGATAGGAGAGATAACAGACAAAATGTCTTTATCGGAGTTACTTACTACACAGTTTAAAACAAAAATAACTACTAGTAGATTACATAAAACAGTGCACGGTATCAATGTACCTATAATAAAGCTAGCAAAAGAAATCATATAGATTAGGAGTCAAATGTAACTTACCACTGAAATGACAGTAGTGCACACAGCGTCCTTTCACTCAACCTCAGAGGAGTAACCATAAAGCAGGCGTCCCTGCTTTGGGGAGAAACCCCACACGTTTCCAGGGAATGTGCAGAAGATTTCCACTTTGTGAAATTTTGGAGTGGCTTTTATAGTTTGTAAAGTGAGGTGTCTCTCAGTCAAAAATACAGCTTATCTTTCCAGGTCTCACTTCAACAGTAAGATGTTTATTGTCATTTAAGAGTGTTACTCCCATGACACCAAAATACCTCACTACAAGGCAGCTTGTCCTGTTTATTTCACCAGTTAACAAGCAACAGATAAGCTCTTGTGAGGGGTGAGATGACCTGCTACATGGACAAAAATATAGTATTTCCACTTTCTCTCGTGTCCCCCTTAAGTTGGACATGAAATTTATCTTGGTTTGAGACAATTTAAAAGAGAACACTCTGGAATGAGTTGTGTTCCTTTATAGGTTCAACCAATCCCTTTCCACCAATAAGGAAAGAATACAAGTAGATATAAGTGAAGAAAATAACAGTTTTCTAACAAGCAGAACAGCAACAGGCAAAAAATAACAGTAAATAACTTCTAGATATAAAATTGCTAAATCTTGCTGTAGAGGGTTGACCCTGGCTGGACACCAGGCACCCACCAAAGCCACTCCCCTCCACAGATGGACAGGGGAGAGAAAATGCAATGAAGGTTTCATGGCTTGAGACAAGGACCGGGAGAGATCCCTCATCAAATACTGTCATGGGCAATATAGGCTCTAATTAGAGATATGAATTAAATTTATTTCTAACAAAATCAGAGCAAGATAATGAGAAGTAAAATATTCCCTTAAAGAACACCTTTTCCCCCCTCAACCCCTCCCTCCTTCCCACCGACAGTGCAGGGAGACGGGGCGAGGCATGGAGGTTTTGGTCAGTTTATCACCTGAGGTTTCTCTCACTGCTCAGGGGGAGGAGTCATTCCCCTGCTACACCGTGGGGTCCCTCCCACAGGAGACAATTCTCCATTAACTTCTCCGACGTGGCTCCGTTTCACAAGCAGCAGTCCTCCCAAAACTGCTGCAACGTGAGTCCATCCCACAGACAGCAGTACTCCTCAAACTGTTGTAGCATGGGTCACTCTTCCATGGGGTGCAGTCCTCCAAGGACAGGCTGCTCGAGCCTGGGAGCAGGGCCCCCTCTCTCCACGGGTCTCCCACAAGATCACAGCCTCCTCCAGGCATCCACCTGCTCTGGCATGGGCTCCTCTTCCATGGGCTGTGGGTAGATCTCTGCATCCGCAGTGGTCCTCCATGGGCTGCGGGGGGACAGCTGTTTCACCATGGTCCTCACCACAGGCTGCAGAGGAATCTCAGCTCTGGTGCCTGGAGCACCTCCTCCTTCTTTACTGACCTTGGTGTCTGCATGTTGACTCTCACATATTCTCACTCCGCTCTTCTCTGGCTGGAAAATTACAACTGCACCATCACTTTTGTTTTGATTTCTTCTTAAATATGTTATCACAGAGGTGTTACCACCCTATCTAATTGGCCCAGACTTGGTCAGCAGCATGTCCATCTTCAGAGCCATCTGTCAGACATGGTGGAAGCTTCTAGTAGCTTCTCACAGAAGCCACCTCTGTACCACCCCCCTCCCCTCCCCCCCACTACCAAAAACCAGGCTGTGCAAAACCAATACAAGACCTCACAGGAAAAGTGTTTCCTGATGTTCACATCAAACCTTCTTTGTTTCAGTTTGAGATGATTGCCTCTTATCCTGTCATTGGACACAACTGAAGAGAGCCTGACTCTGTCTTTACAGTGTCCCTTCAGGTATTTATATACATTAAGATGACTCCTGAGCCTTCTCTTCTCTAGACTAAAACAGTTCCAGATATCTCAGCCTTTCCTCACAAGGAGAGATGCTCTAGCCCCTTAATTATCTTTGTGGTCCTTTGTTGGTCTCTCTCCAGTATGTCCATGTCTCTCTTGCACATAACTGGACATAGGACTACAGGTGTGGCCTCACCGATGCAGAGTACAGGGGAAGGCTCACATACCCTGTGATCTGCCTGATCATGGACATTCAGAGCACTCCCACAAACACAGACAACAATCTGGCTGAGCAGGATGGAGGTCTGCAAGTGACAATATACACATACACATTTATTATGTTCAAAGTAGATCCCTCCAGTGTCTAGGCTCAGGCACTCAGACTGCCCAGTAGCTGGTCCTGGATCTCAGTCTCCCCTTCTACTGGCACCTGGCTGCACAAGCCCCTGAGGCCCCAGCCTCACTTCACACACAGCTGGCCAGGACCTCTAGTCCCATAGCTGAACCCATATCCATGGCCCATGCTCTTGCCCTTAGAAGACACACAGGTGCACTCATACCCAGAGCTGGTCCTAAAAGACCCACTAACCCCCTTGCTCCCAGGCTGCTTCGCTTTTTGCTTATTCATTGGCTAGTCTGGCTTGATCTTTATTAGTAATCGTGGTCACTCAGACGCACATACTTGCTTCAGTTGCCAGCACCAGTGACATGTGGGCCCTCTGATCTGTGGTCTGACTCCAGTTGGTGGCACTCAAACCTGCATATGTGAAGAAGCATGTTTCCTGGGCTGTCGGGGTCCAC
>NW_024527190.1:0-1014 GCF_017590135.1 Pyrgilauda ruficollis
TTCTGTTGTGAGAGTGCATGGAGAGTCCAGGTCCTCATTGCCATGAAGAAGGTTGAACAGGGGAGTGAGGTTCTCTGTTGTAATTCCTAGCAGTGGACGTACCTAGTTGATGGATCCGCACAGACTGTGCAAGTCTCTCAGGGTTTTTGGGTCATCTCAGATGGCAAACTGCTGGGGTAGGATGGTCCTTTCCCGGACCTGGAATCCAAGGTAAGTTCATGGGTTGGTGTACTGTATTTTGTCCTCATGGATCTCGAATCCTGCCTTTTCTATGGTTTCAATAGTCTTTTTAACTGCTTTGTCTAAGTAAGATTTTTCTGATGCACAGACTAGGATATCCATATAGTGGTGGATGATTGCATCTGGGAATAGGTTCCGAACAGGAGACAGAATGTGAGCAACATACCACTGGCATATAGTGGGACTGTTCTTTAGTCCTTAGGGAAGAAAACGCCAATGATATCTTTTGAGTGGAGCCTCTCTGTTAAGAGAGGGAACGGAGAAAGCAAACAGTGGAAGCAAACTGTGGAGCGTCCTGGGGGTGCAGTGGAATGCTGAAGAAACAGTCTTTAATATCTATGATAGCAAGTGTCCAGTCTCGAGGCAGCATCAACAGTGAGGGCAGGCCAGGCTGGAGGGGGCCCATGTCCTCAATGACCTCGTTGATTTTGCGAAGGTCATGGAGGAGCCTCCACCTGTCTGTTCCAGGCTTTTGCAGTACGATGACTGGAAAGTTCCAAGGGCTGGTGGTCTTGACAATGTGGCCTTTGGCAAGCTGTTCTTCCACAAGGGCTTGTAGTGTGCGCAGTTTGACTTTAGAGAGGGGCCACTGTTTGATCCAGATCGGGTCATGACATTTCCAGGTGAGCCGAGGGGTATCCAGCAGTGCGCGCTCCTCAGTGGCCCCAGTTAGAAATCCCAACAGGGAATACATAGGGAAGCCCCCTATTGGGATAGCACATCCCTCCCCCAAAGGATGATGGGGGACCTTACCACAAATGGGCGGATGGTTGC
>NW_024527191.1:0-1014 GCF_017590135.1 Pyrgilauda ruficollis
TTTGGGGTTTTTTTTTGGGATTTTTGGTTTTTTTAGGGTTTCAGGACCTGCTCCTTATTTGGGATTTTTGGGGGGGTTTTTGGGGATTTTTTTTGGGATTTTTTGGAGTTCAGGACCTGCTCCTCATTTGGGATTTTTGGGAATTTTTTGGGATCTTTTTATTTTATCTTTGGGGCTTTTTTTTGGATTTTTTTGGGGATTTTTGGTGTTTCAGTCCCTGCTCCTTATTTGGGATTTTTGGGGCTTTTTTTGGGGGGATTTTTTGGGGGATTTTTTGGCATTTTTGGGTTTTTTTGGCTTCAGCACCTGCTCCTCATTTGGGATTTTTGGGGCTCCCGAATTTTCCGTTTTTCCCGAGTTTTTTTCCCGGTTTTTCAGCGCCCGGTACTCCCTGTAGAGATCTGGGGAGAAAATGATCAAAAATTGGGAATTTTGGGAAAAAAATCGTGAATTTGGGGGAAAATGCAGAAGTGAAAGGAAATCCGGGAATTTGGAGGGAAAATTTGGGGATAAAATTTGGAATTTTGGAAAAAAATGGGGAAAAGATGGAAATTTTGAGGGAAATTTGGGAAAAAAAAGTGCAGTTTTTGGGAAAGATTGGGAAATTTTGGTAAAAAAATGGGAAATTTTGGGTAAAATTTGGGAATTTTAGGGTAAAAATTGGTATTTTTGGGGGATTTGGGGTAAAAATGGGAATTTTGGGGGAATTTGGGGAAAAAATTGGAGATTTTGGGGTAAAAATTGGGATTTTTGGGGGAATTTGGGGTACAATTTGGGAATTTCGGGGTAAAATTTGGGAATTTTAGGGTAAAAATTGGTATTTTTGGGGGATTTGGGGTAAAAATGGGAATTTTGGGGGAATTTGGGGAAAAAATTGGAGATTTTGGGGTAAAAATTGGAAAATTGGGATAAAATTTGGGAATTTTGGGGGATTTGGGGTAAAATTTGGGAATTTTGGGGTAAAATTTGGGAATTTTGGGGTAAGAATTGGGATTTTTGGGGGATTTGGGGTAA
>NW_024527192.1:0-1013 GCF_017590135.1 Pyrgilauda ruficollis
TTTTTTTTTTTTTAAGATGAAGCAGGAGTTTCTCTAAGTTACAAAGCATTATCCCCTCATTGCACACTTTTAGCACAAGTTGTACAATTCCTTAAAATCCCTTTAAAAAGATAATGTAAATTCAAATTCCTTTGCAGGTGATGCAGTGAAACAACCCAAAACCTACATGCAAGAAAAATATCAATTTTAGCATTAAGCCCTGAAACCTTGATTAGGCTTTTGCAAGACAAACATATTTTAAAGAGACAACGGAAATTATCAGACATGATAAATATTAGATCTGCTGAACATGGTATTTTAACTTCCATTCATAATTAGGCTTAGAATGACCAGAACCACAACAATACCACAGGATTTTGAAAACAATTTTGTATCACTTGAGGAATCACTTCCCCAAGTGTGTTTACAGCACAGATTAGATGCCTCCACAACACTCTTCTCTTGATAAAATTCCAGAAATCTTACATATTTTTCTGCCTCTTCCAAAAAACCACAGGTGTTTAAGAAACAAAAACACCAATCTATTTAGGTCTCACTTATTACTGCAGTAACCTTTTGTATTGCACTCAGTTTATTTATCCTTTAACTTGCCTATGTTTCCGTGGGTGCTTAAAAACACCTCATTTGGAAAGTTTAGGCCTTAATCCAACAAAGCACTTAAGCACAGGAATAGCCCCTCAGCACTCATTATTTATGTCAGTGTTTTGCAAGAATAGAATTTTAATTCCCGTGTGAAACAAATGAAGACTCTCTGTTCATTTTAAAAGAAAGAAGAAAGAGAAAAGCTGAAGGACCAGGCCAGCTGAGTTCACCTAAATTAGACACACAACAGCATCTCCTGCTTGCAGGAAATGTGGATATCAGGACCCAGCTTGTCCCAGGAATGGTGGGACTGAGTGGTGAAAGGCTTCTTCCCGGGAAAAATCAGCCAGCAGGCATCAGGTACAGTATGGGCCAGGCTGCAGTGTCACTAAAGAGGTTTAATATGACTGCTTGGTGTTTCTTACCATCCA
>NW_024527193.1:0-1013 GCF_017590135.1 Pyrgilauda ruficollis
CCCGGGACCCCCCGAATCCCCCGAATTCCCCCCAAAATCAGGCGAGGCCTTTAGAAAACACCTTTAATGGTGGGGGAGGGGCACAGGTAATAAATAGGGGGCTCAGGTGGGGCCAGGGGGGCTCAGGTGGGCTCAGGTGAGATCAGGTGAGATCAGGTGTGGGCTCAGGTGAGTTCAGGTGGGCTCAGGTGAGATCAGGTGAGTTCAGGTGGGCTCAGGTGGGCTCAGGTGAGATCAGGTGGGCTCAGGTGAGATCAGGTACACTCAGGTGGGCTCAGGTGGGCTCAGGTGAGTTCAGGTGGGCTCAGGTGGGCTCAGGTGTGGGCTCAGGGAGGCTCAGGTGGGCTCAGGTGAGTTCAGGTGAGGTCGAAGTGGGCTCAGGTGGGGTCAAAATGGGCTCAGGTGTGGTTCAGATTGGCTCAGGTGAGATCAGGTGGGCTCAGGTGAGATCAGGTGGGCTCAGGTGTGGTTCAGGTGGGCTCGGGTGCATCCAGGTGAGTTCAGGTGCACTCAGGTGGGTTCAGGTGTGCCCAGGTGTCTCTCAGGTGTGCCCAGGTGTGCCCAGGTGTGCCCAGGTGTGCCCAGGTGTCTCAGGTGCGGCAGCAGAAGCCGCAGCCGCGGTTGTTGCAGCAGTTGCAGCAGAAGGAGCAGAGCGGGAAGTGGGGGCTGTGCCGGCGGCTCCGCCAGGTGCGCTGCAGGTGGGGGGGGGCTCAGGTCAGGGGCTCCAGGTGAGGAACACCTGGGAACCCCGAATTCCAGGTGCGGATTCACCTGGGAACCCCGAATTCCAGGTGTGGAACACCTGGGAACCCCGAATTCCAGGTGAGGAACACCTGAATCCCCCCAAATTCCAGGTGAGGAACACCTGGAACCCGAATTCCAGGTGAGGAACACCTGGGAACCCCGAATTCCAGGTGTGGAACACCTGGGAACCCCGAATTCCAGGTGTGGAACACCTGGGAATCCCAGGTGAGGGACACCTGGAACCCGAATTCCAGGTGTGGACTCACCTG
>NW_024527194.1:0-1013 GCF_017590135.1 Pyrgilauda ruficollis
ACGAGGGGACATGAGGGGACATGAGGGAACATGAGGGGACACTCTTGGAGCCCCACAGAGGAGCAGTGTAGGGGCTCAGGGCTCATGGGGACACAGAGCATCCAAGGACTTGAGCAAAGCTCCAAGGCCAGCTCCAGGCACAGCCAAAGGTCCCAAAGTTTGGGGTCACTGGCCCAGCAGCAACCACAGAGCAGCAGAGGAACAGGAAAGGTGACCCCCGAACCAGAGTGGGCAGATCTGCCTGGAAAGGGCTGCAAAAATCCTAAATCCATGGCCCCATGCACTGGAGCTGCAGCCTTGTGGGCTTGGCACAGTTTGGGGGTGGCCACTGGGATGTGTCACAGGCACTTTACTCTGCAAGGACCCGGGGTTTCAAATTCCCAAAACCAGGATTGCAAGCATGGGCTTATTTGGGATTTACAGCCCCTCAAATACAGAGACAGGGCAAGCCCTTCTTCTGCAACTCAGCACCAGGAATCTTTTCCTAGCTGCTTTGGTGGGTAATGGGAAGTTTTCTCCATGAAAAATGCTGAAACAAAGGTTCTGATGGGAACTTTGGGGTTTTGAGGAGAAAAACACGACAGCAAAAATGCAATGTCCCAATATCACATCCTTCTCCTAAAGAACTGTAACTTAATTGATATAAAGAGTTAAAACTGAGGCACTTCTAAAAGCAGCTGTGACGTGATTTTTACTTTGTTTTGTGGGAAGGTAAAATTAAGGTGTTTTGTGTTTTTTCCTTTTTGTGCATAGACAATTGTTGGATTGTGAACTCCCCTGAAGAAGCAGAGCCTGCCCTGGGGTGTCTGGGGGGATCACTGGTGATGAAAGCAGTGACATTAATAATCTCCCATTTTTTCCTGCCTGCTCCCAACTCCCCAGCTCTGCTGGAAGCTCCACCCTTGAGCTTTCCCTTTGGAAAAGGAACAAACCCAAGCTACTCCAGAAACCCAAGTTTATGGAGTAGAAAGTTTCTGTAATCCTGTAATGGTTTGGGTTGGAATGGCCTTAAA
>NW_024527195.1:0-1013 GCF_017590135.1 Pyrgilauda ruficollis
AAATCCAAATTTTGGGGAAGAAAACCCGAACTTTGGGGGGGAAAATCCCAATTTTGGGGGGGGAAACCCGAATTTTGGGGAGGGAAATCCAAATTTTGGGGAAGAAAACCCAAATTTTATTGGGGGGGAAAAATCCCAATTTTGGGGAAGAAAATCCAAATTTTGGGGAGGGAAATCCCAATTTTGGGGAAGAAAATCCAAATTTTGGGGGTGAAATTCAGATTTTGGGGGGAAAACGTCCAAATTTTGGGGCAGAAAATCCAAATTTTGGGGTCCCGGGGGGGATTTTTGGGGGAAAAAAAATCTAATTTTGGCGGGAAAAAATCCAAATTTTTGGGGAGGAAAATCGTAATTTGGGGGGGAAGAAATCCAAATTTTGGGGATGAAAAATCCAAATTTTGGGGTCCCTTGGGGGATTTTAGGGGGGAAAATCCCAATTTTGGGGGGAAAAAATCCAAATTTTTGGGGAGGAAAATCTCAATTTTGGGGTCCCTGAAAGGATTTTGGGAGAGAAAATCCAAATTTTTGGGGAGGAATCCAAATTTTGGGTGGAAAATCCTGGAATTTTTGGGTGGAAATCCTGGAAATATTATGGGGGTGAAAAATGGGAATTTTGGGGATAAATCCGGGAATTTTGGGGGGGGAAATTGGGAATTTTTGGGAGTAAATTCTGGAATTTTTTTGGGGTGAAATCATTGGATTTTTGTGGCTGAACCCTGGAATTTTGGGAGGAAAATTCTGGAAAATTTTGGGGTGAAAATCGGGAATTTTGAGGGAAAAATCCTGGAATTTTGGGGTTAAATCCTGGGATATTTTGGGGTGAAAATCGGGAATTTTGGGGGTGAAAATCCTGAAATTTGGGGGAAAATTCTGGAATTTTTGGGGGTAAATCCAGAGATATTTTAGGGTAAAAAGCGGGAATTTTGAGGGAAAAACCCTGGAATTTTGGGGTGAAAATCTGGAATTTTGGGGGTGAAAACCTGAATTTTTGGGGTTAAATCCTGGGATATTTT
>NW_024527196.1:0-1013 GCF_017590135.1 Pyrgilauda ruficollis
AAATCCCCCAAAATCCCCAAAATTTCAATTTTTCTTCCCCAAAAAAGTCCCGAAGTCTTTCCCAATAATCCCAAAAATTTTCCTAAAATATTCCCCAAAAATCCCAAATTGAACACAAAAAATTCCCAAAAAAATCCAAAAATTCCAATTTTTCTTCCTAGAAAAGTCTCAAAATTCTTCCCAAAAAATTCCCAAATTAAACACAAAGAAATGCACAAAATTTCAATTTTTCTTCCCAAAAATCCCAAAAAACGTCCCAAAAAAGTTCCTTAAAAAAAAAAAAGCCAAAATCCCTTAAAAATCCCCAAAATTGCACCCAAAATTCCCAAATTTTTTGGGGTTTGCAGGAGGAGTCGGAGCCGAGCTGTGGAACCGCGGGGACGCCCCCGGAGCGGGTGAGGCCCAAATTTGGGGGAAATTTGGGAAAATTTGGGAAAAAATTGGGGGAAAAAATAGGGGAAAAAACTGGGGAGGGGTTGGGGAAAATTTGGGGGAATTTGGGCAAAAATTGGGGGAAAAATGGGAATTTTGGGGGGGTTAAAGCGAATTTTGGGTGGGAATTTTGGGGGGATTCTTGGAAAATTTGGGAGAAAAAGTTGGGGAAAAAATGGGAATTTTGGGAGAATTCCGAGGAATTTTGGGTGGATTCTGATGGAATTTTGGGGGAATTCCGGGTGGATTCTGATGGAGTTTTAAGAGGATTTTGGGGGAATTTCGGGTGGATTCTGACGGAATTTTAAGGGAATTTTGGGTGGATTCTGATGGAGTTTTAAGGGGATTTTGGGGGAATTTTGGGTGGATTCTGACGGAATTTTAAGGGGATTTCGGGTGGGAATCTGACTGAATTCCGGGTGGATTCTGTTGGAGTTTTAAGGGGATTTTGGGGGAATTTTGGGTGGATTCTGACGGAATTTTGGGTGGATTCTGTCAGAATTCCGGGTGGATTCTGTGGGAGTTTTAAGGGGATGGAATTCTGACGGAATTTTGGGTGGATTGTGTCGGAATTCCGGGTG
>NW_024527197.1:0-1013 GCF_017590135.1 Pyrgilauda ruficollis
TATAATATAATTTAAAATTAGTACCTGCAGCTTATAATACTATCCCCACAGGATCTGGTAATCTGTTCTAGGATGACTTTACGATGTTGAATTGTATTTTTATTTGTTGATTTAGTCTAAAAATAAGTTTTAAGACTAATTTTAAGTATAAAGAAAGGAAAAGAAGCGTAGAGTCTGTTGTACATCTTTTGTACATCATCCTTGGTCTTTTCTCCCTTGCCATCATGAAACGTTGGTGTGAGGTTTTATTTAAACCAGCACAGAATTTCTTTCGTTGTGTTCCAGATCAGTGTGCAAGAAGCGTAGCCAAAGGAGTGGAGTGTCTTCCACACCCTGCAGTGCTGGAAGTTTTGTGTCTTTCCCTGTAGTGTATGTGAGAAATTCATTCCTCACGTTCAACCTCGCAGCACCTGACAGCGACCAGGCAGAGAGAGAGAGGAGGATGCCGTGCTCCTTGTGTGATGCCTGGCAGCACTCTCTGAGCCCAGGCTGCCAGGGCTGCCAAAACACAGCCAAAGGGTGAATTTCCCTGCCCTGCTGGTGCAGAATTCCTGGCTCTGGGCTGAGGTTTGCAGTAGCACCAGCCTGAAGCGCACACACCATGGAACTCTGCATTCCTCCCCCTCCCGCCCAAGGCTTTTGCTTTTTTGGGGGAGGTGGTGGTTGTTTTTCTGTGCCTGCTGACGTCAACAAAATTGCCAGATGGCATTTCAATGCTTTGCAAAGAGACAGGAGCCTTTTATTACCGGGGTCACGTGGATCCCATTCATCTGCATTCCCAGAAGTGGTCTAAAGCTTTTGCTCACTCTATAGGCAAAGAGTGCTCTGCACCTTCCAGGGACCCAGAGGGCCTTCTGTGGGATGCTGTTGCCTTGGGAATCCTTTAAGGGATGCAGAGATGAAGGCTTCACTTCATGTTCATTTGGCAAATGTGGAAATGCTGGAAGTCTCTAGACAGCTGTGCTTTGCAGAGGTTTTGTGGGTTTCTTTTTGAGCGACAAAGGAATACTTTT
>NW_024527198.1:0-1012 GCF_017590135.1 Pyrgilauda ruficollis
CTGAAATGGTAAACATTACAGAATGGGTCTAAACTGCATATTTTTGACCACATTTTAAGTGTGGTCAGACTTCAGAGGTGGCTAATTTCACGCTGGTGGTGAAAAAAAGCTCATAGAAAATCCCTGCCTGGGACTTGGTCTAAGCTTGTTTGTCACTTTGTTTTGAATCTATTCCTTTGCAATCTTCCCTGTGTGCTCCCAGGGGTCTGCCTGAGCACTGGTGGCTACAAAGCCTTCTGCTAAAATAAAAGTTCCAAAATAATGCATTGACTTTCCTATGCAGTTGGTGAGGGGGGTTAAAAGAAAAGAATCCTAGGTAGGAACAGCTGTTCTGGAATTTGTTCTTTGTGCTTTTCTCTATCTCTGTCATCTAGTTTGGTGAAAAAACAAACAGTAAAAATCCCCAAACCCTCATCTTGTAAGTCCACAGGTGCACCAAGAATTTGAGTCTCAAACAGGGGAAAGGAGGAATCATTTATCTGCTGAAATGCAGCTCACATTCCACAAAACATGGAATAAATACTTCAAGCTTCTTGCTAATGGCCCTATGTCTGTTGTTTGGGCAAATACCTAATGAGTCAATTAGGAGCACATGCATCATCATTTGTAAGGTATTTACTGTATTATAAGTTTTAAAATGGAAATAAGTTATTAGCTTTCAAGTACCCTTTAATCATGATATTAATAAGAAAGAGAGATACATTTGTCTCTATACATTAATAATCTGAGGTTTAATACTCTATTTGATCAAAAGGAACATCAAAATGATCTTGTAACATCTCAAAATACAGCCTCCATGTGCAGCAAGGTGATGGGGTGAAGTTCCCCATCAACTTTGTTGCAGAATCAGGATGGAAATCCCAGTGACAGTCAGTTATTGGATGACTTGGGAACTCCTGCAGATCAGAGAATGGGAGGAAGTGTGCCAAACAAAAAATAACACCAAAGCATTTTTATTGCTGTTACTGCATTTTAGTATGTTTTTCTTTTGTTAAATGTCTTTTGTTAAAAG
>NW_024527199.1:0-970 GCF_017590135.1 Pyrgilauda ruficollis
CCCTCACTTTTTCCCTCCCTTTTCCTCCCTTTTCCCCTCTCCCAACATCCCAAAATTCCCATTTTCCCCAGGAATCTCCACGCTGCTGCTGCTGCCCACGGGCTCGGGCAAATCCCTCTGTTACCAACTCCCCGCCTTCCTCTACCACCGCCGTTCCCGCTGCATCTCCCTCGTCATCTCTCCCCTCGTCTCCCTCATGGACGACCAGGTATTCCCGCCATTCCCGCTTTTTTTTTTTTGGGATATTTCCCTCACAAAATCCCCAAAAAAAACCCCCCACAATATTCCCACTCCCAGGTTTCCAACCTCCCCTCAGCCCTCAAAGCCGTCTGCATCCACTCCAACCTCACCCAATCCCAGCGCGAAGCAGCCATAAAAAAAGTGAGTAAAATCCCCCAAAATTCCCGCCTTTTCCTTAAAAAAAAATCCAGGATAATCCCGATTTCCCTCCAGGTCAGGAGCGGCCAAGCCCAAATCCTGCTGCTTTCCCCGGAATCTGTGACGGGATCGGGATTTTTTTCCCGCCTTTTGCGCCGTTTCCCTCCCGTGGCTTTCGCCTGCGTGGATGAAGCTCATTGCATCTCCCAATGGTCCCACAACTTCCGGCCCGCTTACCTCAGGGTCTGCAAGGTGGGGAAAACCCCGGAAAATCCCAAAAAATCCCCCCAAAATCCCCTCTAATCTGGGTTTTATTCCCAAAATCCCAGGTTCTGCGGGAGCGTTTGGGCGTTCGGTGCTTCCTGGGCCTCACGGCCACGGCCACGCTGGCCACGGCTCGGGACGTGGCCGAACATTTGGGAATTCCTGCGGGAAGTCCCGCCATCGGCACCTTCGGAATTCCCGAAAATCTGCGGCTCTCGGTGTCCGTGGAGACCGACCCGGATCAGGTGAGTGCGGATTTGGGGGGTTTAGGGGGAAATCCACATTTTGAGGGAAAAAATCTCATTTTTTGGGATTGATCCCACATTTG
>NW_024527200.1:0-8142 GCF_017590135.1 Pyrgilauda ruficollis
TAGGGGATCCTAGACATTCTATAGGGGTTCCTACATATTATATAGGAGATCCTAGACATTCTGTAGGGGATTGTATGCATTCTGTAGGGGATCCTACCCATTCTATAGGGGATCCTAGACATTCTATGTGGGATTCTGGACATTCTGTAGGATATCTTACACATTCTTTAGGGGATTCTATACATTCTATAGGGGATTCTACACATTCTATAGGGGATCCTAGATATTTTGTGGGGGATTCTACACATTCTGTAGGGGATCTTACACATTCTATAGGGGATCCTAGACATTCTATGGGGGATCTTACACATCCTATAGGGGTGTACACCTACACATCCTATAGGGGATCTTACACACACCAGTCCCTATAGATCCTATAGGGGATCCTGTACATTCCATAGGGCTCACCTACAGCCAGGCACTGACACACCCTATATATTCTATAGGTGAAAAAAATACATTTTTGGGGGGGGGAAAAAAAGGTGGAATTTTGGGGAAAATCCCTGGAATTTTGAGAAAAAAAAAGGAATTTTTTTGGGGGGGGAAAAAAAAGGATTTTGGGGGGAAATCCTGGAATTTTGGGGAAAAAAAAATCCAGTTTTGGGGGGAAATGGTGGAATTTTGGAAAAAAAATGGAATTTTGGGGGAAAATCCTGGAATTTTAGGAAAAAATCTTGGAATTTTGGGGGAAAATCCGTGGAGCTTGGAATTGTCAGAATTCCGGGATTTTTTGGGAATTTTTTTTCTAAATTTATTTTTTTATTTTTGGGGGGATTTTATTGGGAATTTTGGGGAATTTTTTGGGGATTTTTGGTGAAATTTGGGAGAATTTTTTGGGGATTTTTTTTTTATATTTGGGAAAATATTTGGGGAAATTTTTTTTTGCTAATTTTTGGGGAATTTTGGGGAAAAATTTGGGAATATTTTAGGATTTTTTGATATTTTTTGGGGATTTTTAAAAAACTTTTGGGTGAAATATTTTGGGATTTTTTGGGAAAATTTTTTTTTAATTTTTTGGGGATTTTTTGGGACATTTTGGGAATTTTTGGGGGGATTTTCAGGACCCCTCCCCCAAAGGCGTGGGGGTCTCTCGTGGCCCCTCCACGTAAGAACCGGAGGCAGAAAATTGGGACAAAATTCCCAAAATTTGGGGAAATTCCCGGAATTCCGATGGGAACCGCCCCAGGAACGGAGCCCGACACAAAATTGGGGAAAAAAATTGGATTTTTGGGGCATTTTTGGGATGAAATTGGGGGGTTTTGGGGGAAAATTTTGGGATTTTGGGGGGATTTTGGATGAAATTTTGGGGATTTTTTTGGAATTTGGGCGATTTTTGGGATGAAAATTGGAGGATTTGGATTAAATTTGGGTTTATTGGGGAAATTTTGGGATTTTTTGGAATAAATTTTGGATTTTGGGGGAAAATTTTGGGATTTTTGGGAATAAATTTTGGATTTTGGGGGTAAAATTTTGGGATTTTGGGGCGATTTTGGATGAAATTTTAGGGATTTTCTTGGAATTTGGGCGATTTTTGGGATGAAAATTGGAATATTGGGATGAAATTTGGGTTTATTGGGGAAATTTTGGGATTTTTGGGAATAAATTTTGGGATTTTGGGGGGATTTTGGATGAAATTTTGGGGATTTTTTTGGAATTTGGGCGATTTTTTGATTGAAAATTGAAATATTTGGATTAAATTTGGGTTTTTTGGGGGAAATTTGGGATTTTTGGGAATAAATTTTGGATTTTGGGGTAAAATTTTGGGATTTTGGGGGGATTTTGGATGAAATTTGGGGGATTTTTTTGGATTTTGGGCGATTTTTGGGATGAAAATTGCAATATTTGGATTAAATTTGGGTTTTTTTTGGGGAAATTTTGGGATTTTTGGGAATAAATTTTGGATTTTGGGGGGATTTTGGATGAAATTTTGGGGATTTTTTTGGAATTTGGGCGATTTTTTGATTGAAAATTGAAATATTTGGATTAAATTTGGGTTTTTTGGGGGAAATTTTGGGATTTTGGATGAAATTTGGGAATTTTGGGATGAAATTTGGGGATTTTTGGGAATGAATTTCGAATTTTGGGATGAAATCTTCAAGATGTGGGAGATTTTGGGGATGAAAATTGGAATTTTTTTAATTTTTGGATAAAATTTTGGGGAATTTTTGATAAAATTTTGAATTTTTTGGGGATGTTTGGATAAAATTTTGGAATTTTTGGGATGAAATTTGGGATTTTTGGGATGAAATTTGGGTTTTTTTGATAAAATCCAGGATTTTTTTGGAAAAATTCCAGGAATTTTTTGGTCAATTTGGGTTGAAATTCTGGGATTTTGGGAAATTTGGGGGAATTGGATGAAAACTTCAAATTTTTGGGGACGAATTTTGGGGTAAATGTCAAGATTTTTTATTAATTTGGGGGAAATTTTGTATGAAATTTGGGAATTTTGTGGAATTTTGGGATAAATTTTGGGATAAATTTTGGGTCTCTCCCCCCATAGGTCGAAGCCACCGAGGGACAAAATCTGGAGTAAAAAAATCGGAATTTTGGGGCTTTTTTTTTGGGTTTTTTTAGGGAATTTTGGTGCTTTTTTAGGGAATATTTGGGATTTTTTTTTTTGCATTTTTTGGGGCTTTTTTAGAGCTTTTAAAGGGATTTTTGTTCAATTTTTTTCAGCCTTTTTGGGGCTTTTTTGGAGATTTTTTTTCTCTTTTAAACCTTAATAAAGTTTTCCATTTAAATTTATTTAAATCAATCCTTTCTTTCCCTCCAAAATTCCCAATTTCCCCCCCAAAAATCCCCAAATTTCCCCCCAAAAAATCCCTTTTCCACCCCAAAATTCCCTCTTCCACCCCAAAAAAAAATCCCCTTTTTTTCCCTCTGTAATTCCTGGGATTTTCCCCAAAAAATTCCCGCCTTTCCCCCCCAAAATTCCCAATTTTTTTCCCCGGGAATGACGCAAAATCCGTGACTCAAAATTCAGGAATTTCCCCAACCCCGCGCCGAGTGGGCGTGGCCACCCACAAACCCCGCCCCCCTCCGCTCTCCACCAATCAACTCTCACCGTGGGCGTGGCCTCCACCCCCTGTTATAACCCCGAGGCCGCGGGTTCGAATCCCGGCATTTCCTTTTCAACATGTCGATGGTAGCGGCGGTCGCGGCCACCGCGAGGTGTCCGGGACGGATTTGGGGACATCCCGAGGGTGTCCCCAAGGGGGTGGCACCGTCCCCACCTCGTCACTTCACCTTCGAACCCCTCCCGCCGCCCCCCGGCCCCTCCAGGCCTCGGCGGCGGCATCGGCGCGTTCTTTATCCGCCCGCTGTGAGTATGGGAAGGATTTTTTGGGGTTTTTTTTTAGTGGGGTTTTGCCTGAATTTGGAGATTTTGGGGTGGTTTGGGTCATTCTGTATCCCTTATGTCCCCTATAGATATCCGAAGTCGCCTATAGCCTCGCTTAAACCCCCCTGGACTCGCCCAAATTCGCCAAAAACTTGTAAAATTTGTCCAAAACTTCTAAATTTTGCCCCAAACTTCCTCCAAACTCGCCTCAAACTTCTAAAATTTGCCCTAAATTTCCCAAACTCGCCGCGATCTCCCTCAAAAAGGCCCTGAACCCCCTCAGATCTGCCCTAAACCTCCCTCAGTTTCTCAAACTCGCCCTAAACCCCCCCAAACTCGCCCTAAATCCCCCAAAAACTCGTCCTAACCCCCCAAATTCGCCCAATGCCCCAAAATATAAATTATTTATCCCAAGGGGTGTTAATTCCCCCAAACCCTTTGTGAAGCTAAGCAGGGTCCACCAGGGTCACCCCTTGGATGGGTTCCCCAACCCACCTTTCCCCATCTCTAATCCCACCTCCCACACTTTTCCCACTGGGAATTTTCCCCAAAATTCTGGGGATTTTCCCCGAAATTCCGGTAATTTTCCCCGAAATTCCGGGAATTTCCCCCATCCCGGTGATCCCTGACCCCAATTTCGGATTTTTTTCCCCTTTCCAGGTGCGTCGCCCCCTCCCCTCGGAAGAACCCAGCGCCGCCAAGCGACTCCTGCTGCTCCTCTTGGCCGTGGTGGGCACCCAAATCTACAACGCGCCGGGTGACGTCGCCGACGTCACCTTGGGGGGCACAAGGACACCCCTGGGGACACCCCCAATCCCAGAGGGACCCCAAATTCCCGCCGGGAACGCCAACGGGACGACGGTGGCGGCACCCGTGGGTGGCTCCTGCCCCTCGTTGTTGGTGTCACCTCCTTTGTCACCGCCGTTGTCGCCCCCTGCTGGCACCAGGACACGATAAGGACCCCCCCCAAAACTGGGGGGCGTCGCCCAGGACTGCCACGCCCTCCGGGATTAATTAACGAGGTCGTTAATTAAGGTCAAAGAGCTCTGGGTTGGAAGAAAGCGCCGATGTTGGACGATCCCAGTTTGGAACTGGGAGGACTGGAAAGGGGCGGAGTCATGGATTGAGGGGGGGGTTTCCCATTCCCTAACTAATTAGCTGGTTAATTAACAGCTAATTAATGAGCAGCTCATTAATTAGCTACCAATTAAGGTGGGAACAAGCCCCATGCTGGAATTTTGAGGTTGCCCAATCCCAGTTTGGCACTGGGAGCACTGGAAAGGGGCGTGGTCGGGTTGGCCTCGCTAACGAGGTTTTAATTAATGAGGTCACCTCTACCTCAGCTTCAGCGCCTGTGGCTGCTGAGTTTATTAATGAATTATTACTAATTATTTATTTGCTATTTATTTATTATTTATTTGTCACTATTTATTTGCTACTATTTATTAATTATTTATTGATTAATTATCTCTGGATTATTTATTGCGATCCCATTTCAGGGGCATTGTTTAATGATTAAATTAATTAAACTCATCAGTTGAATTAATTAACGGGAGTTGTGTCTTTACTGAAATTTCCTGTGGTCAGAATGGGGGGAAAATTATGGAAAAATCCCAATTTTTGGCCATTTTATCATTAAATTTTAATGGAAAAAAAAGAGAAAATCCCAATTTTTGGCATTTTCAGCCCAAGTCGGATTTTTATTGACCCGACACGGAGAATACAAAGTCACAAAAGTAACAAAAAACCAAAAAAAAAAATCCATTTTTTATTTTAAAAAAGAAGAAAAAAAAGGTAAAAAGAGTTTGTTCCCATTTTTTGGGAAAAGCAAAAAAAAATCGAAAGGAAAATCCAATTTTTCCTCTCAAACCCACATTTGGTGGCGCTCATGACCCAAATTTGGGATTTTTTTCCCAAATTCTGGGGTTTTTCCCCAAATTTTGAGTTTTTCACCCAAACTTCATAAATTTTTTTCCCAAATTTTTAAGGTCTTTCCCCAATTTTTTAAGGTTTTTCTCATCAATTTTTGAGCTTTTTGGATTTTAGATGTTTTTCCCAAATTTTGATATTTTTCCCAACTTTGGGGTTTTTTCCCCAATTTTGTGGGTTTTTTTCCAGTTTCTTTTTGTTTTTTTCCCAATTTTTGGGGGTTTTTTTTTCCAATTTTTTGGTTTTTTCCCAAATTTTGGGGTTTTTTTCCCCAAATTTAGGAACTGGAAGATTGGAAAAAGCCCCCAGTGGCACCGGGAACGCCGGGAACCCACCGGAACCATGGGAATCCCCCATCTCCCCCCTTTAATTACCCAACCAACCCCCCACCCCTAATTAACCACCTCCCTAATTACCCACCGGAAACCCCGGGAACGCCCGGCCCGGCAACGCCAACGCCCAGGGCAGCTCCAACGCCGCCGGCACGGCCGAGGAGCCCGGGAACGCTGGGAAGGCCGAGGACGAGGAGGAGGAAGAGAAGGACGAAGAAGAAGAAGAGAAGGACGAGGAAGAGAAGGAGGAAGAGGAGGCCGGGAAGGAAGAGGAAGAGGCGGCGGCGGCGGCTTTGCCGTGGGTGCGCTGGTGCCGGTTGAGGTGCGAGCTGCGGCTGAAGCACTTCCCGCACTCGGGGCACTTGTAGGGCTTCTCGCCGGTGTGGACGCGCCGGTGGATGGTGAGCTCGGAGCGCTGGATGAAGCTCTTGCCGCACTCGGAGCACTGGAAGGGTTTCTCGCCCAGATGCGTCCTCTGGTGGGTCAAGAGGTTGGAGGAGACGCTGAAGCACTTGCCGCACTCCTGGCACTTGTAGGGTTTCTCGCCGGTGTGCATCCGCCGGTGTTTGGTGAGGTCGGATTTTTGGATGAAGCCTTTGGAGCAATCGGGGCATTTGTAGGGTTTCTCGCCGGTGTGGATGCGCCGGTGTTTCACCAGCGCCGAGCGCTGCCCGAAGCTTTTCCCGCATTCCTGGCACTTGTACGGCTTCTCCGGCGCCGTTTCCGGTTGCCGCCCGCAATCCTGGCACAACCCCCGGCTTTTCCCGCAATCCAGGCATTTCGGCGCCGCCGGTTCGGCGCCGCCGCCGGTGCCGTGAGAGCGTTGATGCTTCAACAACGCCGCGCCTTGACCGAAACACCGCCCGCACTGCCCGCACTGGAAGAGCCTCCCGTGCCGGTGAGCCGCCAAAAACCCGGCCAGGTGCTCCGGACACCGGTACGAGGCGCGTTCGGCCGCGTGGATTTTTCGGTGCCGGTCCAGGTGCGAGCTGACGCTGAAACTCTTGCCGCACTCGCCGCAGGAGTACGGCCGCTCGCCGGTGTGGACGCGCTGGTGCCGCTCCAGGTCGGAGCGTTGGATGAAGCCTTTGCCGCAGTCGCCGCAGGCGAACGGGCGCTCGCCGGTGTGGATGCGCCGGTGCTGCGTCAGGTTGGAGCCGCGGCTGAAGCTCTTGCCGCAGTCGCCGCAGCGGTGCGGCCGCTCGCCCGTGTGCGTCTTGCGGTGTTTCGCCAGCGCCGAGCGTTGCCCGAAGCTCTTCCCGCAATCCAGGCAGCAATACGGCGCCGATTCCGCCGCGGCCGCCGGCATTTTGGTTTTGGCGCGGGGCTGCTCGGGCGGTCCCGGCCCGCCGGCGTGAGTGCGGCGGTGCCGGTCCAGGTGGGAGCTGACGCTGAAGCGTTTGCCGCAGTCGCCGCACGCGATTGGGTCAATATTGACCATTGACATTGGCCATGGACTGGTCAACCCCAAAATTCCCAAGAAACCCCAAATTTTTAATGGAATTCCATGGATTGAATTGACGTTGATCGTTGACCATTAACCTTGGCCATGGATCCGTTGACTCCCAAAATTCCCAAAAAACCCCAAATTTTTCCATGGAATTCCATGGATTAGGTCGACGTTGACCATTGACCTTGGTCATGGATCCGTTGACCCCAAAATTCCCCAAAAAAACCCCAAATTTTTCCATGGAATTCCATGGATTAGGTCGACGTTGACCATTGACCTTGGTCATGGATCCGTTGACCCCAAAATTCCCCAAAATAACCCCAAATTTTTCCATGGAAATCCATGGATTGGGTTGATGTTGACCATTGGACTGGTCGACCCCAAAATTCCCAAAAAAACTCAAATTCTTTGGGAACAATCAGGTTTTTTGGAGAAAAACACGGTTTTTTAGGGAATTTTTTGGGAAAACCAATTTTTTGGGCTTTTTTTTGGAAATACTCTTTTTTTGGGGGGAATTTTTTGGGAAAACCCTTTTTTTTGGCAATTTTTATGGGAAAATCCCATTTTTTTGGGGAGTTTTTTTGGAAAACCCCTTTTTTTGGAAAAAACCCCATATTTGGGTGGGAATTCTTTTCGGAAAACCCTTTTTTAAAAAAATTTTTTGGGAACAACCCATTATTTTGGGGAATTTTTTTGGAAAAACCCATTTTTTGGGGAATTTTTTGAGAAATACCCATTTTTTGGCGGGAATCTTTTAGCAAAAACCAATTTTTTTTTGGGAAAACCCATTTTTTTTGGAAATTCTTTTGGAAATACCCCATTTTTTCTGGGAAATTTCTTGGGAAAACCCCATTTTTTTGGAATTTTTTTTGGGAAAACCCCCCCCAAACTCACCCTCATCTTTGGCCACCCTCCTCCGGTTCCGGCGTTTTCCGGCCTGGCCCTGCTCCCGCACCAATTCCCGAAGCATTTTCTCCACCTGGCTCCTCCCGGCCGTCTGCAGGATCAGCCCCAGCTGCCGGCGCAGATCCGGCTCCGCCCCTCCCCCATCGCCCGAGACCCCCAGGGGAGGGGGCGGCGCCGGGGGGGGG
>NW_024527200.1:8176-30583 GCF_017590135.1 Pyrgilauda ruficollis
GGGGGGGAGGGGTGGGGTTGGTCCCCCTCGGATTCGGCAGCTGGATGGGGAGAAATTGGGGAAAAACAGGAAAAATCAGGAAAAATCAAGAAAAATGTTGGGATTTGGGGGGAATTTAGAGGGGAAGTCCTGAAAATTCCAAGGATTTTGGGGGGATTTTGAGGGAATTCCCGAAATTTTTGGTCGAATTTTAAGGGAATTACTGAAAATCCCCAAGGTTTTGGGGGGGATTTCCTGAAAATTCCAAAGATTTTGGGGGGAATTCCTAAAAATCCCAACGATTTTGTGGGGATTCCAGAAAATCCCAAAGATTTTGGGCGAATTAAAGGAAAATTCCTGAAAATTCCAACGATTTCATTCAATTTTGGGGGGAATTCCTGAAAATCCCAAAGATTTTGGTTAAATTAAATTTGGCTAAATCCTCTCTTGGTTGTGTTGGCCAACTGGAAGAGTCCAAACCCACTTTGGGTTGCGTTGGCCAACTGGAACATCCAAACCCTCTCTTGGTTGGCTTGGCCAACTGGAAGAGTCCAACCACGCTCTTGATTGGGTTGGCCAACCGCGCTCTTGATTGGGTTGGCCAACTGGAAGAGTCCAACCCATTCACGGTTGCGTTGGCCAACTGGAAGATCCCAAACCCTCTCTTGGTTGGGTTGACCAACCACGCTCTTGGTTGGGTTGGCCAACTGGAAGAGTCCAACCCCCGTTGACTCACCGGCGCCCAGGCCACGTCTCCGGTGCGATTCGGCGAAGGCGGTGATCCGCGGCCAACTGATGGCAATCTCCTCGGCTTTTGGGGGAAAAATCGGGAATTTTTGTGAATTTTGGGGAATTTCCACACCAAATTTTCCCATCCCGGCTCCGTTTCGGGGTGAAATCCCCAAATTTTGGGCGAATTTTGGGGATTTTTTAGGGGGAAAAGCATTCTGGGGAAACTGAGGCAGCCAAATTCCATACAGAATTTTGAAGGCTCCTAAAATTAATTTTGTCTCAAGATTCCCCCAAAAAATCCCAAAATTCCACGAAATTTTGCCCCAGGAGCTCCCAAAAAATTCCCAAATTTGTTCCTTAGGGAATTCCCAAAATTCCCACCCCCCCAAAATATTTTAAAATATTTTGAAATAATTTAAAAAATAAAACTTAAATTATAAATTTAATTTTATTTTAACATTAAAATTTAAAAATATTTAAATTATTAAAAATATTCCCCAAAAAATTCCAAAATTCCCTTTTCCCCCAAAAAATTCCCAAAATTTCGAGATCCTCTTACCCAAGGAAATGACGTTCTCGTAATTCTCCTGCATCTTCACCCCAAATTTGGGGGATCCCCCAAAATCCCAAATCCGAGCCTGGAAAATCCCAAAAATCCCCGTCAGGATCCCAAAAATTTTGGGAATTTTGGGGCTTTTTGTGGAGCTTTATCCCGATTTTTGGGGTGGATTTTGGGATAATTTTGGGGGGATTTTGGGGTGGATTTGGAGGAATTTTAGGGGAAATTTTGGGATAACTTGAGGATTTTTGGGGGGGAATTTGGGGATAATTTTGGGATTTTTGGAGGGAATTTTGGGGTAATTTTAGGATGATTTGAGGGGAATTCAGGGATGATTTTGGGATTATTTTGGGGAATTTTGGGGCGGATTTGGAGGGAATTTTGGGATCATTCTGGAATGATTTGGAGGGAATTTTGGGATAATTTCAGGGGGATTTGGGGGAAATTTTAGGGGAAATTTTGGGATAGTTTGGGGATTTTTTGGGGGGAATTTTGGGATAATTTTGGGGAAGATTTGGGGGAAAATTTTGGGTTATTTTGTGGTAAATTTGGGGGAATTTTAGGGAGTATTTGGGGGGAAATTTTGGGGAATTTTGGGGGGATTTTGGGATGATCTGGGAAGAATTTTGGGGTGTATTTGGGGAGAATTTTGAGATAATTTTGGGATAATTCTGGCATGATTTGAAGGGAATTTTGGGGGGATTTGGGGGCAATTTTAGGATGATTTGAGGAAGAATTTTGGGATAATTCTGGGATGATTTCGGGACAATTTGGGCTGGTTTTGGGAGGAATTTGGGACTCGCCGGTTTTGGGGATCTCCCTGTGCCGATCCCGAAACTAAAACTGATCCCAAAACTGATCCCGATCCAGTTCGAATCCCGCTCCCGGTCCAGACCCGGTTCGAATCCCGCTCCCGGTCCAGACCCGGTTCGAATCCCGCTCCCGGTCCAGACCCGGTTCGAATCCCGCTCCCGGTCCCAAACTGGATCAGATCCCATTCCCGATCCCCGTCCGGACCTGATCCCGGACTCGATCCCGGTCCCGATCCTGCTCCTGATCCCGACCCGGTTCTAATCCCAAAACCGATCCCAACCCGGTTCTAATCCCGATCCCGGTCCTGATCCCAAAACCGATCCCAACCCCGTTCTAATCCCGATCCCAGCCTGGTCCCGGTTCCGATCCCGTTCCAGCTCCCGGTCCCGATCCCAAAACCGATCCCGGTTCTAATCCCGATCCTGATCCAACTCCCGGTCCGGACCCGCTCCCGATTCCGTTCCCCATCCGGTTCAAATCCTGCTCCCGGTCCCACTCCCGGTCCGGTTCGAATCCCGATCCCTCTCCCAGTCCCTATCTCGACCCGGTCCTGATCCGGTTCGAATCCCGCTCCCGGTCCGGACCTGCTCCCGATCCGGTTCAAATCCCGCTCCCGGTCCCGGTCCCGCTCCGGTTCGAATCCCGATCCCTCTCCCAGTCCCGATCCCGACCCGGTCCCAGTCCCGATCCCGATCCGGTTCTAATCCCGATCCCGACCCGGTTCTAATCCCGATCCGGACCCGTTCCCGCTCCGATCCCGCTCCCGGTCCCGGTCCCGGTCCCGCTGGAGGCGGCTCCCGGCGTGACCCGGATACAGAGGAGCCGCCGCCTCCTCCCCCCAAAAAATCCCAAGGGATGCCCAAAAAATGCCCAAAATATTCCCAAAGATTTGCCCCCAAAAATCCCAAAACATTCCCAAAGATTTGCCCCCACAATTCCCAAGATATCGAAAAAATTCCCAAAGATTTGCCCCCAAAAAATCCCAAGGGATGCCCAAAAAAAAGCCAAAAAACTTCCCAAAATAGCCCCAAAGAATTCCCGAAGATTTGCCCCAAAAAATCCCCAAGTTCCCACAGAATTCCCAAAGATTTGCCCCAAAATTCCCCCCAAAATTCCCAAAACACCCCAAAAATTCCCAATTTTCCCAGGGATTATTCCCAGTTTTCCCCCATTTCATCTCCAAAGAAAAATTCCACGAATTCCTCACTAAATCTATTTTTTATTCACATTACAAACAAAGAAGAAAATTCCAAAAAAATCCCAAAAAACCCCCGGGGAAAAACCCCGGAATTCCCACCCCAATCCATGAAGATTTTTGGGATCAAATCCTTTTTTTTTTCCCGATTTTCCATCCTCATTTTGGGATTTCCTTCCCGATTTTTCAGGATCTTCCGGCTGAATAAATACAATAAATTACGGAACCGCCCGGAATTCCCGATTTTCTTCAAAACCTCCGGATCGGGGCCTTTCCCCCCCCAAAAAAAAAAATTCCAAAACCACCCAAAATTCCAGGATTTTCTCCAAATCCATCCCGCTGATTTTTATTTTTCCTGGGAAAACTCACGGAAAAAACGGAAATTCAATTTTTTTTTTTTTTTGCCATTTCTACCCTACTTTCCTACTCTACCCTACCCAAAACTACGGTCGGGAACGTCGGAAAAAATTCCCGATTTTTTTTCCGTTTCACCCTTCCGGCATTTCCTCCTCTCCGTGACTCCGGAGATTCCTCCGGAGCTGGGATCCCATCCCGAAATTCCGGCCGGAATCGTGGAGCCGTCGGTGCTTGGCCAACGATGGAGGATCTCCAAAGGTTCTTCCGCATTTTTGGGGTTCATCCATGGATTTCCCAATTTTTTGGGATTCCTCATGGAGCCGTTGATGCTTGGCCAACGATGAAAGGTCTCCAAAGGTTTTTCCGCATTCCGAGCAGGATTTTTGGGATTCATCCAAGGATTTCCCAATTTTTTGCGATTCTTCGTGGAGCCGTTGATGTTTGGCCAACGCTGAAGGATCTCCAAAGGTTTTTCCGCATTCCGAGCAGATTTTTTGGGAATCCTCATGAATCCGTTGATGTTCGGCCAACGTTGACGAATCAACCAAGGATTTTCCACATTTTTGGGATTCATCCAAAGATTTCCCAATTTTTTGGGATTCTTCATGGATCTGCTGATGTTTGGCCAACGCTGAAGGGTCTCCAAAGGTTTTTCCACATTCCGAGCAGGATTTTTGGGTTTCATCCAATGATTTCCCAATTTTTTGGGATTCAACCAAGGATTTCCCAATTTTTTGGGATTCATCCAAGGATTTCCCACTTTTTTGGGAATCCTCATGGACCCGTTGATGCTTGGCCAACGCCGATGGATCCGAGAAGGACTTCCCACATTCTGAGCAGGATTTTTGGGTTTCAGCCAAGGATTTCCCACATTTTTCTGACTCCTCGTGAACCTGTTGGCTTTTAGCCAACATTGACGAATCAAATTTTTGGGACTCCTCTTGAACCCGTTGATTCTTGGCCAACGTTGATGACTCAACCAAGGATTTCCCAATTTTTTGTGACTCCTCTTGAACCCGTTGATTCTTGGCCAACGTTGATGACTCAACCAAGGATTTCCCAATTTTTTGGGACCCCTCATGAACCCGCTGATGCTTGGCCAACGCCGACGGATCCGAGAACGTTTTCCCGCACTCGCCGCAACTTTTCCGGGACCCGGCTCCGTGCGCCCGCTGATGCTTCTGGAAGTGGAGTGTGGAATTAAAACTCTTCCCGCACTCCCCGCAGACGTGGGGCCGACCCCCGGCGTGCGTCCGCTGGTGCCGGTAAAGATGAGACGTCCTCCCAAAACTCTTTCCGCACTCGGGACACTCGTAGGGTTTCTCCCCGGTGTGAATCCGTTGGTGCCTCTCCCAATGGGAACTCCAGGAAAAACTCTTCCCGCAATCCCCGCACCGATACGGCTTCTCGGCGCCGGAGCCGCCGTGGAAACTCCGCCGGTGCCGCGCGTACTGCGAGCGCGCGCCGAAAGCTTTGCCGCACTCCTCGCAGCGGAAGGGGCCCTCGCCGAGGTGAATCCGTTGGTGCTTCACCAACGCCGGCGCGTCGCCGAAGCTCTTCCGGCACAGGGAACATTTGTAGGGTCTCATCCCGGTGTGCGTCCGTTGGTGCCGCTCGAAATGGAGGATGCTGCCGAAACTCCGCCCGCAGTAGGTGCAGATGTACGAACGCCCCCCGGCGTGGCCGCGTTGGTGCCGGTAAAGATGAGAACTCCTTGAAAAACTCTTCCCGCACTCCGGGCACTCGTAGGGTTTCTCCCCGGTGTGAATCCGTTGATGCCGAAGCCAATGGGAACTCCAGGAAAAACTCTTCCCGCAATCGCCGCACTGGAAGGGCAAATTCCCGGTGTGGAGCCGTTGATGAGTGGCCAACTCTTTATTCCGCCGGAAGCTCTTCCCGCATTCCTGACATTTATAGGGAAGCCCGCGGGGTTTTTCCGGCGCCGATTCGGCGCCGCCGTGGCCGCGTTGGTGCCGGTAGAGGTTGGAAGAGACGTTGAAGCTCTTCCCGCAGTGGAAACACCGGAACGGTTTTTCCCCGGTGTGCGTCCGGCGATGTTTGGAAAAATGGGAGCTGCAGCTGAAGCTCTTGCCGCATTCCGAGCACTCGTAGCTCTTTTGGAGCACGATGATGCTCTTGAAGTTGGAGAAACTTTGGGATTTGGGGTTTCTCTTCCGGCTCTTCGACGACGTCCCGGGGTCGATTTGTTGAACCACGGTCCAACGGAAAGTTTCCCGCTCGGAAAGGTCGGGGTTGGGGAAGAGGGCGCCGGGATCCAATTCCACGATTTCCGGAGCCGCCGCCAACGTTGGGTTCGAGTCGGGCGTTCCTGGGGTTTGGGAGAGGGGGAAAATTGGGAATTTTGGGGGGTTTTCCTGTTTTTTTTCTGGGATTTTTCCCTATTTTTTGTGGGGTTTTTCCAGCTTCTTGTGGAATTTTCCCCATTTTTTACAAGATTTGTCCCCAATTTTTACGGGATTTGCCCCCATTTTTTATGGGGTTTTCCCCAATTTTTGTGGCGTTATCCCAATTTTTTGTGGAATTTTTCCCAATTTTTGGTGGGGTTTTCATCATTTCCTGTGGGATTTTCCCAATTCCCATGGGATTTCCCCAATTCCCATGGGATTTCCCCATTTTTCATGGGGTTTTCCCTTTTAATTTCCCCAATTTTTGTGAAGTTTTCCCCATTTTTTACGGGATTTATCCCCATTTTTTATGGGGTTTTCCCCATTTTTTTGTGGCGTTATCCCAATTTTTTGTGGAATTTTCCCCATTTTTTGGTGGGGTTTTCATCATTTCCTGTGGGATTTTCCCAATTCCCATGGGATTTCCCCATTTTTTTATGGGGTTTTCCCATTTTTTTTGGAATTTCCCCCATTTTTACGAGATTTCCATGGGGATGGGAACAGATGCATCGATCCCATCAATTTTAATCCAAATTTTTCCCCTCAATTCCCCGACGAAATCCCACGGGAAATGGGATTTTTGGGATAAGAAATGAGGGAAAAAAAAAATCCCATTAATGGGAAAATAATTGAATTCCCACGGGATTTGGAGGCTGAATTCAATTGGGATGGAGGCCACGGATTTCTGGGAATTTTTCATGGGATTTATGGGAATTTTTTATGGGTTTTATGGGAATTTTTTATGGGATTTATGGGAATTTTTTATGGGTTTTATGGGAATTTTTTCATGGGATTTATGGGAATTTTTCATGGGTTTTATGGGAATTTTTCATGGGATTTATGGGAATTTTTCATGGGATTTATGGGAATTTTTAATGGGTTTTATGGGAATTTTTCATGGGATTTATGGGAATTTTTCATGGGATTTATGGGGATTTTCCCCCTTCCCAAACTTACCCTGGATTCCGTTGGGATCGTAGGGATCTTCCTCCCCCTCATCCCCAAAAATCACCTCCGGCTCCGCCCCCTCCTCCTCCTCTTCCTCCTCCCCCCACGGATCCATCGCCCGCTCCAGGATCCTGGAAAATCCCAAAAAAATTAAAATTCAGTCCCCAAATAATTCCAGCCCTTAAAAATTCTGTCCCAAAAAAAATTCCAGACCCCAAAAAATTCCAGCCCCTAAAATTCCAGCCCCAAAAAATTCCAGGAATTAAAAGATCCACAATTCCCATTTTTTTCCACAAATGAAAGACCCCAAAATCCTAAATTTTTCCAGGAATATAAGGCCCCAAATCCCCAATTTTTCCACAAATTAAATACCCCAAATCTTCAATTTTCCCAGAAATTAAAGACTCCAAATCCCCAATTTTTCCATTAATTAAAGACCCCAAAATCCTGATTTTCCCAGGAATTAATGACCCCCAAAACCCGATTTTTCCATGAATTAAACACCCCAAAATCCCCAATTTTTCCAAGAATTAAAGACCCCAAAATCCCCAAATTTCCAAAGAATTAAAGACCCCCAAATCCCCCATTTTTTCCACAAATTAATGACCCCAAATCCCCAAATACTCCTGGAATTAATGACCCTAAAATCCCGATTTTTCCCATTAATTAGAGACCCCCAAATCCCGATTTTTTCCCTTAATTAGAGACCCCCAAATCCTCAATTTTTCCACGAATTAAAGACCCCAAATCCCCAATTTTTGTAGGAATTTAAATTTACTTAAATTCCAGCGCCCCCCCATTTAAAAATTGGGTTTTTTAACCCCTTCATTCCCTGCATTTTTTTTTTCCATGGAAACACCGAATCCTTCTTTAAACCCTTCCCAAAATTTAAAAAACCTGGATTTGGGTGGGAATTAAGGTGGGAATTTTGGGGGGGGTCCCTTCCCTAAAATTCCTCCGTTTCCCCAGCCCTGGACCCCCAAAATTCCTTGAAAATTCTCCAAAAATTCCCTTAAAAATCCCAAAAAAATCCCTAAAAATTCTCCCCAAAATCCCTACAAATTCCCCCCAAAAATCCCTAAAATTCCCCGAAATTGCCCAAAAAAATCCACTAAAAATTCCCCCAAAATTTTTCAAAATCCCCAAAAATTCCCTTAAAATTCCCTTTTGAAATCCTTTAAAATCCCTAAAAAAATTCCCCAAAATTACCTAAAAATTCCCCAAAAATTTTCCCCCCAAAATCCCTAAAAATTAAAAAAAAATCCCTAAAAAAATTCCCCCCCAAAAAAAATTCCCAAACCATGAAAAAACCCCAAATTTAAAGATTTTTTTTTCCCCTCCAGGATCCCAAACTCTGACCAGGAGCTGTCGGAATTCCAGGAATTTGGGATTTTTCCCAAAAAAATCCGGGATCAACTCGGAATTCCGGGACGAGATGCAGGAAAGCTACGAAAGCGTCATTTCCTTGGGTAAGACCCCAAATTTCCTTGGATTTCTCCTTAATTTGGGATAAAAATCCTTAATTATTAATCCCAAAATTGAAATTAATTGGGTTTAATTAAAAAATCGGAATTAAAACCCCAATTCCGGCCGGATTTTCCGGGATTTTCCCACATTTTGGGGTCTGAGTCATGTCCAGTTGTTCCCCCAAAAATCAGCAAAATTTATTCACCCAAAAATCAACAAAATTCGCCCAAAATTTGGGGATTTCACCCCGAAACGGAGCCGGGGTGGGAAAATGGGGTGTGGAAAATTCCCAAAATTCACAAAGTTCACAAAAATTCCCGATTTTTCCCCCAAAAGCCGAGGAGATCGCCATCAGCTGGCCACGGATCACCGCCTTCGCCGAATCGCACCGGAGACGCGGCCTGGGCGCCGGTGAGTCAATGGGGGTTGGATCTTCCAGTTGGGTCAACGCAACCCAAAATGGGTTTGGACTCTTCCAGTTGGCCAACGCAACCATGAATGGGTTGGACTCTTCCAGTTGGCCAACCCAACCAAGAGCGTGGTTGGGCTCCTCTACTTGGTCAACCCAACCTAGGGCATGGTTGGACTCTTCCAGTTGGCCAACGCCACCAAGAGAGGGTTTGGATCTTCCAGTTGGCCAACGCAACCAAGAGTGGGTTTGGGGTCTTCCAGCTGAAGTCCTCAAAATCCCCAAATTCCACCAAGATCCCCAAAGACCCCCAAGGCCTCTCCAAGACCCCAAACCCTTCCAGAGTCCCAAAAACCCCCCCAAGACCCCAAACCCTCCAAAAAATCCCCAAATCCCCCCAAGACCCCAAAGCTCCTCCAAGACCCCAAATCCCCCCAAAATTCCCAAATCCCCCCAAGACCCCAAACTCCTCCAAGACCCCAAAAACTTCTCCAAGACCCCAAAACCCCCCAAGACCCCAAACCCGTCCATGACCTCAAACACCCAAAAATCCCCAAGACCCTCAAAGTTCCCCAAGACCCCAATTCTCTCCAAGACCCCAAAATTCCCAAAACCCCAAAATCCCCCCAAAATCCCCAAAGTTCCCCAAGACTCCAAACTCCTCCAAGACCCCAAACCCCCCAAAACCAAAACCCCCCAAAAAACCCCAAAACCTCCCCAGATCCCCCCTTTTCCCCCCCTCCAGACGCCGTCCCGGCCTCGCCGAGCGACAACGACGAGGAAGAGCCGCCGCCGGACCCTCTGGAAAAACCCGAAATCCCCGGCACGCCGCCGGCGCCGAACCCCAAATCCCCCCCGAGCCCAACCGGTGCCAAACCCGGCACGGCCGAGACCCCGAAAGCGGAACCCCAACCCCGAAAAGCGCCGGGAAAACGCCAAGGAAAATCCGGCTTCAAGAAATTCCAACCGCGCAACCTCCGCTGCCACGACTGCGGCAAAGCTTTGGCGTTGCCGAAACGCCGGCGCGGGACGGAACGACCCCATAAATGCCCGGAATGTGGGAAGAGTTTCCGGTTGAGCTCCAGTTTGGTGACCCACCAACGCCGGCATTCCGGTGAAAATCCCTACAAATGCCCCGATTGCGGGAAATCCTTCAGCGTTGGCTCGGCGTTCATCCAGCACCAACGGATCCACGCCGGCGCGGCGCCGTGCCGGTGCGGGGTTTGCGGGAAGAGCTTCCCGGCGAGTTCGGGTTTGGTGAAGCACCAAAAGCTTCACCTGGAGGAGAAACCCTACAAATGCGGCGATTGCGGGAAAGGATTCAACTGGAATTCCCACCTGGAGCGGCACCGGAGGATTCACACCGGTGAGAAACCCTACGAGTGCCCGGAGTGCGGGAAGAGTTTTTCTTGGAGTTCCCACCTGGATCGGCATCGCCGAACCCACGCCGCGGCGGAAGCCGGCGGGCGCTGCGCCGAGTGCGGGGCGGGATCGCCGGAAGCGCCGGAATGCGGAACGGCTAAAACGCCGAGAAACCCCAAAACGGCCAAAAAAGCGGCGGAGAAACCCCACAAATGCACGGAATGCGGGAAGGGTTTCGGCGTCGCCGCGGCGTTGGCGCAGCACCGGCGCGGCCACGCTCCCGGCAAACCCTACGAGTGCCGGGAATGCGGGAAAAGCTTTTCCTGGAGTTCCCACCTGGATCGGCACCGGCGAATCCACATGGGGGAAAAACCTTTCCGATGCGGCAGCTGCGGCAAGAGTTTTTCCCAAAGCTCCCACTTGGAACGGCACCGGAAAATCCACCGGGAGCCATGCCGGGAATGCGGCAGAAACGAGGGGAAAAAAGGAGGGAAAAGCTTCCAAAAACGCTGCCGGATTTCGGGGGAGCCGCGCGGCGATTGCGGCGCCGGGGCGGCGTGGGAGGAGAAATGCGGCGAGTGCGGGAAAAATTTGGGTTTGGGCTCGAATTTGGGGTCGAATTTGAAGGATCAAGGCACCCAAACCGGCGAGAAACCCTACGCGTGCCCGGAATGCGGCAAGAGCTTCGGTCAAAACTCGGCGTTGGCCAAACACCGGCGGATGCACACGGGGGAGAAACCCTACAAATGCCCCGAGTGCGGGAAAAGCTTCGGCGTCCGCTCCAACCTCATCAAACACCAGCGCACCCACCTGGGCGAGAAACCCTACAAATGCCCCGATTGCTCCAAAGGCTTCATCCAAAAATCCGACCTCACCAAACACCGGCGGATGCACACCGGCGAGAAACCCTACAAGTGCCAGGAGTGCGGCAAGTGCTTCAGCGTCTCCTCCAACCTCATCAAGCACCAACGGATCCATCTGGGCGAGAAACCCTTCCAGTGCTCCGAGTGCGGCAAGAGCTTCATCCAGCGCTCCGAGCTCACCATCCACCGGCGCGTCCACACCGGCGAGAAGCCCTACAAGTGCCCCGAGTGCGGGAAGTGCTTCAGCCGCAGCTCGCACCTCAACCGGCACCAGCGCACCCACGGCAAAGCCGCCGCCGCCGCCTCTTCCTCTTCCTTCCCGGCCTCCTCTTCCTCCTTCTCTTCCTCGTCCTTCTCTTCTTCTTCTTCCTCCTTCTCCTCCTCCTCCTCCTCGGCCTTCCCAGCGTTCCCGGGCTCCTCGGCCGTGCCGGCGGCGTTGGAGCTGCCCTGGGCGTTGGCGTTGCCAGGCCGGGCGTTCCCGGGGTTTCCGGTGGGTAATTAGGGAGGTGGTTAATTAGGGGTGGGGGGTTGGTTGGGTAATTAAAGGGGGGAGATGGGGGATTCCCATGGTTCCGGTGGGTTCCCGGCGTTCCCGGTGCTCCCAGTGCCCAACTGGGATTGGCCAACGCAAGACCCAACCTTGGGTTGGTCCCGTTGAATTCTCATGGCTAATTAATGATCTCTGATTAATTAGGGGTGAATTCATTCATTAATTAACGGAGCACCTGGCCGGGTTTTTGGCGGCTCACCGGCACGGGAGGCTCTTCCAGTGCGGGCAGTGCGGGCGGTGTTTCGGTCAAGGCGCGGCGTTGTTGAAGCATCAACGCTCTCACGGCACCGGCGGCGGCGCCGAACCGGCGGCGCCGAAATGCCTGGATTGCGGGAAAAGCCGGGGGTTGTGCCAGGATTGCGGGCGGCAACCGGAAACGGCGCCGGAGAAGCCGTACAAGTGCCAGGAATGCGGGAAAAGCTTCGGGCAGCGCTCGGCGCTGGTGAAACACCGGCGCATCCACACCGGCGAGAAACCCTACAAATGCCCCGATTGCTCCAAAGGCTTCATCCAAAAATCCGACCTCACCATCCACCGGCGGATGCACACCGGCGAGAAACCCTACAAGTGCCAGGAGTGCGGCAAGTGCTTCAGCGTCTCCTCCAACCTCTTGACCCACCAGAGGACGCATCTGGGCGAGAAACCCTTCCAGTGCTCCGAGTGCGGCAAGAGCTTCATCCAGCGCTCCGAGCTCACCATCCACCGGCGCGTCCACACCGGCGAGAAGCCCTACAAGTGCCCCGAGTGCGGGAAGTGCTTCAGCCGCAGCTCGCACCTCAACCGGCACCAGCGCACCCACGGCAAAGCCGCCGCCGCCGCCTCTTCCTCTTCCTTCCCGGCCTCCTCTTCCTCCTTCTCTTCCTCGTCCTTCTCTTCTTCTTCTTCCTCCTTCTCTTCCTCCTCCTCCTCCTCCTCGGCCTTCCCGGCGTTCCCGGGCTCCTCGGCCGTGCCGGCGGCGTTGGAGCTGCCCTGGGCGTTGGCGTTGCCGGGCCGGGCGTTCCCGGGGTTTCCGGTGGGTAATTAGGGAGGTGGTTAATTAGGGGTGGGGGGTTGGTTGGGTAATTAAAGGGGGGAGATGGGGGATTCCCATGGTTCCGGTGGGTTCCCGGCGTTCCCGGTGCTCCCAGTGCCCAACTGGGCTTGGCCAACACAAGACCCAACCTTGGGTTGGTCCCATTGAATTCTCATGGCTAATTAATGATCTCTGATTAATTAGGGGTGAATTCATTCATTAATTAATTGGGAACTTGGGGAATTTCCATCATTCCATTGTTTCGGTAGGTTTCCGGCATTCCCAGTGCTCCCAGTGCCCAACTGGGATTGGCCAACGCAAGACCCAACCTTGGGTTGGTCCCGTTGAATTCTCATGGCTAATTAATGATCTCTGATTAATTAGGGGTGAATTCATTCATTAATTAATTGGGAACTTGGGGAATTTCCATCATTCCATTGTTTCGGTAGGTTTCCGGCATTCCCAGTGCTCCCAGTGCCCAACTGGGATTGGCCAACGCAAGACCCAACCTTGGGTTGGTCCCGTTGAATTCTCATGGCTAATTAATGATCTCTGATTAATTAGGGGTGAATTCATTCATTAATTAATTGGGAACTTGGGGAATTTCCATCATTCCATTGTTTCGGTAGGTTTCCGGCATTCCCAGTGCTCCCAGTGCCCAACTGGGCTTGGCCAACCCAACACCCAATGTTGGGTTTGGTCCCAACTAGTTCCCATTTAATTTCAGTGCCCGATTAATGATCTGTAATTAATCCCATCATTCCGTGGTTCCGGTGGGTTCCCGGCATTCCCAGTGCTCCCAGTGCCCAACTGGGCTTGGCCAACCCAACACCCAACCTTGGTTTGTCCCATTGAGTTTTCATGGCTAATTAAGGATCTCTGATTAATTAGGGGTGAATTAATTCATTAATTCAGTGGGGAGATGAGGAATTCCCATCATTTCCATGGTCCGGTCACTTCCCAGTGCTCCCAGTGCCCAACTGGGGTTGGTCAATCCCAAGACCCAACCTTGGGTTGGTCCCATTGAATTCTCATGGCTAATTAATGATCTCTGATTAATTAGGGGATGATTAATTGGCTAATTAATGACTGGAGGGGGAATTCCCATCATTCCCAGTGCTCCCAGTGCCCAACTGGGGTTGGTCAATCCCAAGACCCAACCTTGGGTTGTTGGGGGAAATTTGGGAAAATTTGGGAAATGTGGGAAAATAACGGAAAAATAATGGAAAAAATGTGGGAAAATAATGGAGAAAATGTGGAAAAATGTGGAAAAATATGGAAAAAATAATGGAAAATAAAGGAAAAGTGGGAAAATGTGGGAAAATGTAGAAAGATTAATGGAAAAAGAATGGAAAAATGTCGGGACATGGGGAAAAAAGTGGGAAAATAATGGAAAAAAGTGGAATAAATAATGGAAAAAATAACGGAAAAAATAATGGAAAATGTGGAAAAATAAAGGAAAATTGGGAAAATAAAGGAAAATTTGGAAAATGTGGAAAAATGTGTAATAAATATGGAAAAAAAATGTGGGGAAATAATGGAAAAATAAAGGAAAATATGGCAAAATAATGGAAAAATAATTGAAAAAAGTCAAATAAATGTGGAAAAATAATGGGAAAAATATGGAAAAATAAAAGAAAATTTGGGAAAATGTTGGAAAATGTGGAAAAATACGGATATTCTTATTTTTTGGGGTGGGAATTCCCATTTTTTGGGGTGGTTTTCCCGATTTTTTGGGTGGATTTTCATTTTTTTTGGTTGGATATTCCAAATTTTTTTGTGTTTTCCCCCTTTTTTCCCAGGATTTTCCCATTTTTTGGGTTTTTTTCCCCATTTTTTTCTGTCTTTTCCTATTTTTTATCCAGATTTTCCCTTTTTTGTGTGGATTTTCCCATTTTTTCTGGGGGTTTTCCTAAATTTTTGTGATTTTTTTTTTCCCTTTTTCCCAAGGATTTTCCCCACCTTTTTTGGGGGAATTGTTCCCATTTTTTGAGGGTTTATTCCCAGATTTTTTTGGGGATTTTTTCCCATTTTTTGGGGGGGATTTTCCCATTTTTTTGGAGATTTTCCCAAGCAAAACCCATTTGGGATGAAGCTGAAAAAAATTGGGATAAAAAATTGGGAAAATCCCCCAAAATAAACCAAAAAATTCCCAAAAAAAAGGGGAATAATCCCAAAAAAAATCCACGGATGATGAGAGGAAAAGAAAAACTCGGAATTACAACAAGAAGGAATTTTATTGATATCAACATTTTTCCGGGATTTTTTTCCCCCCCAAAATTCCCAAATTCCTGAATTTTCCCGGAATTCCTGGAGGATTTTTTGGGTATTTTGGGGATTTTTGGATGAAATTCGTGGAAATTTCCGGGGCTGCCTCGAACCAGGGGGGGGTTCTCATCACAGCCCCACCCCCAAAAATTCCCAAAAATCCCAAAAATTCCCAAAAATTCCAGACCCCCTCTTTAGTGCAATTGGGCTCTTGGCTCCATTTTGGGAAAGGGGAATTATCCCAAAAAAAAAGTTGGGAATTCTGGGGGGAAATTGGGATTTTGGGGGGTGGGAGTCCCAAAATCCCCAAATTTCAGGGGTTTAGTCCCAAAAAATCCCAAATTTCAAGGATTTCTTCCCAAAAAATCCCAAATTCCAAGGATTTATCCCCAAATTCCAGGGTTTAATCCCAAAGAATTTCATATTTCAGGGATTTTTTTTCCCAAAAAATCCCAAATTTTGGGGGTTTATTCTCAAAAAAATCCCAAATTTTGGAATTTATTCCCAAATTCCAGGGGTTTAGTCCCAAATTTCAGTGGTTTAGTCCCAAAATTCCAAGGATTTATCCCTCCCCCCTACCCAAAATCCTAAATTCCAGGGATTTAAACCTAAAAATCCCCAAAATTCCAGGGATTTATTCCCAAAAAAATCCCAAATTCCAAGGATTTATCCCCAAAATTCCAGAGATTTGTTCCCAAAATCCCCTCCAGGAATTTCCTGGGATTTCTGGGGGGGATTTTTGGGGGAATTTTTGGAGATTTTGTGGGATTTCCTGAGGATTTTGTGAGAATTTTTTTGGATTTCATGGGAATTTTGTGGGGTTTTTTTGGGATTTTGGGAATTTTCCAGATTTTTTTTGGGATCTCCCTGGGAATTTGTGGGATTTTTCAGCACTTCTTTGGGACGTCTTTGGAATTTTATGGGATTTCTTGGGATTTCCTTTGGAATTTTTTGGGATTTTCCTGGGATTCTTCAGGATTTCCTTGGAATTTTTTGGGATTTCCTTGGGATTTTTTGGAATTTTGTGGGATTTCTTTGGGACATTTTGGGATTTCCTTGGGGTTTTTCAGGACTTTTTGGGTTTTGTGGGATTTTCTTGGGAATTTCCTTGGATTTTTTTGGGGATTTCTTTGGAATTTCCACAGGATATTTTGGGATCCTCTCGGAATTTTGGGGGGGATTTTCCCATTTTTTTGGAGATTTTCCCAAGCAAAACCCATTTGGGATGAAGCTGAAAAAAATTGGGATAAAAAATTGGGAAAATCCCCCAAAATAAATGAGAAAATACCAAAAAATTCCCAAAAAAAAGGGGAATAATCCCAAAAAAAATCCACGGATGATGAGAGGAAAAGAAAAACTCGGAATTACAACAAGAAGGAATTTTATTGATATCAACATTTTTCCGGGATTTTTTTCCCCCCCAAAATTCCCAAATTCCTGAATTTTCCCGGAATTCCTGGAGGATTTTTTGGGTATTTTGGGGATTTTTGGATGAAATTCGTGGAAATTTCCGGGGCTGCCTCGAACCAGGGGGGGTTCTCATCACAGCCCCACCCCCAAAAATTCCCAAAAATCCCAAAAATTCCCAAAAATTCCAGACCCCCTCTTTAGTGCAATTGGGCTCTTGGCTCCATTTTGGGAAAGGAGAATTATCCCAAAAAAAAAGTTGGGAATTCTGGGGGGAAATTGGGATTTTGGGGGGTGGGAGTCCCAAAATCCCCAAATTTCAGGGGTTTAGTCCCAAAAAATCCCAAATTTCAAGGATTTCTTCCCAAAAAATCCCAAATTCCAAGGATTTATCCCCAAATTCCAGGGTTTAATCCCAAAGAATTTCATATTTCAGGGATTTTTTTTCCCAAAAAATCCCAAATTTTGGGGGTTTATTCTCAAAAAAATCCCAAATTTTGGAATTTATTCCCAAATTCCAGGGGTTTAGTCCCAAATTTCAGTGGTTTAGTCACAAAATTCCAAGGATTTATCCCTCCCCCCTACCCAAAATCCTAAATTCCAGGGATTTAAACCTAAAAATCCCCAAAATTCCAGGGATTTATTCCCAAAAAAATCCCAAATTCCAAGGATTTATCCCCAAAATTCCAGAGATTTGTTCCCAAAATCCCCTCCAGGAATTTCCTGGGATTTCTGGGGGGGATTTTTGGGGGAATTTTTGGAGATTTTGTGGGATTTTTTTGCAGTTTTTGGGATTTCCTGAGGATTTTGTGAGAATTTTTTTGGATTTCATGGGAATTTTGTGGGGTTTTTTTTGGAATTTGGGAATTTTCCAGATTTTTTTTGGGATCTCCCTGGGAATTTGTGGGATTTTTCAGCACTTCTTTGGAATGTGTTTGGAATTTTATGGGATTTCTTGGGATTTCCTTTGGAATTTTTTGGGATTTTCCTGGGATTCTTCAGGATTTCCTTGGAATTTTTTGGGATTTCCTTGGGA
Source organism: Pyrgilauda ruficollis (assembly GCF_017590135.1). Classification (NCBI taxonomy): domain Eukaryota; kingdom Metazoa; phylum Chordata; class Aves; order Passeriformes; family Passeridae; genus Pyrgilauda; species Pyrgilauda ruficollis. The sequence goes on from NW_024527200.1 coordinate 25,539, forward strand.
TTTTTTGGAATTTTGTGGGATTTCTTTGGGACATTTTGGGATTTCCTTGGGGTTTTTCAGGACTTTTTGGGTTTTGTGGGATTTTCTTGGGAATTTCCTTGGATTTTTTTGGGGATTTCTTTGGAATTTCCACAGGATATTTTGGGATCCTCTCGGAATTTTCCAGCATTTTACGGGATTTGCTTGGGACTTTTTGGGATTTCCTTCAAATTTCTCAGGATTTCCTCGGAATTTTTTGGGATTTCTCAGGATTCCTCGGAATTTTCCCCCTCAGAATTCCCAAATTTCCCCCCATCCTCTCACAGGCTGACGCTCCGATGGTGCCGAAAACCCCTCGGCCTCTCCCGCCCCTCCCCCAGCTCCTCGCTGTGCAGGCTCAGCGCGTCCGGAATTCCCGAAATTCCCGGAATTCCCGACAAATGTTCCACCGAGTCGAACTTCTGCAGGTCCGAGGCGATGGTCTGCAGGCTCAGCAGCGACAGAGAATCCCCGGAGGTGGAGATTTCCCGCGGAATTCCGGGCGTTTCCGAGGGAATTCCGGGCGTTTCCGACAGAATTCCGGGAATTCCGCACGTTGCCGAGGAGATCGCGCCGAAATTTTTGGGGTTTTCGCCGGGAATTCCAAGAATTTCTCTTGGAATTCCACACGTTGCCGAGGAGACTGAGGTGAAATTTCCGGGATTTTCGCTCAAATTTCCGGGATTTTCTCTTGGAATTCCAGGAATTTCAGGGTTTTCTCTAAGAATTCCGGGAATTTCGAGGTTTTCTCTCGGAATTCTGCCCATTCCAGCCGGGAATTCTCTGGGAATTTCTCTTGGAATTCTGCCCATTCCGATTTCAGCAGGAATTCCAAGATTTTCACTGGGAATTCCGGGATTTTCTCTCGGAATTCCAGGAATTCTGTTCGTTCCGGCCAGGATTTCTCTGGGATTTCCAGAATTATCAGGAATTTCAGTCGGAATTCCAAGATTTTGGCCTGGAATTCCGGGAATTCTTCCGATTCCAGCCGAGATTTCAGTGGAAAATCCAGGATTTTCACCAGGAGTTTTGGGATTTTCACCGGGAATTCCGAGATTTCCAGGGATTTCTCCAGGAATTCCGGGGATTTCTCTGGGAATTCTGTGGTTTTCTCTTGGAATTCCAGAAATTTCTCCGGGAATTCCGCGGACTTCAGGGTTTTCTCTTGAAATTCCGGGGGTTTCTCCAGGAATTTCTCCAGGAATTCCACAGTTTTCCCTTGGAATTCCAGGAATTTCTCTGGGAATTCTGTGGTTTTCTCTTGGAATTCCAGAGATTTCTCCAGGAATTCCGTGACTTTCTCTCGGAATTCCGGGGATTTCTCCGCGGATTTTGGAATCTTCTCTCGGAATTCCGGGGATTTCTCCGCGGACTTTGAGGTTTTCGCCGGGAATTCCGCGGCTTTCTCCGGGAATTCCGCGGCTTTCTCTCGGAATTCCGGGGATTTCGGGGTTCCCGGGGCCGCCCTCGGCTCCCAGGGGGTTTTCCCGGAGTTTTTTTTTCCGGAGGATCCTCTGGAACCTGCGGGCGTGGATCTCCTCGCTGATCTGCTCCAGGTTCCGCAGCGCCACCGAGTAGCGCAGCTTGGCCTGGGACACGGCCGATTCCAGGGAATTCACCCGGGATTTGTGCTCCTGGAGAAGGGGAAAAGGAGGGAATCCTTCCGAGATTTCCAGGGATTTCTCCAGGAATTCCGGGGATTTCTCTGGGAATTCTGTGGTTTTCTCTTGGAATTCCAGGAATTTCTCCAGGAATTCCGCGGACTTCAGGGTTTTCTCTTGAAATTCCGGGGGTTTCTCCAGGAATTTCTCCAGGAATTCCACAGTTTTCTCTTGGAATTCCGGGGATTTCTCTGGGAATTCTGTGGTTTTCTCTTGGAATTCCAGGGATTTCTCCAGGAATTCCATGATTTTCTCTCGGAATTCCGGGGATTTCTCCGCGGATTTTGGAATCTTCTCTCGGAATTCCGGGGATTTCTCCGCGGACTTTGAGGTTTTCGCCGGGAATTCCGCGGCTTTCTCCGGGAATTCCGCGGCTTTCTCTCGGAATTCCGGGGATTTCGGGGTTCCCGGGGCCGCCCTCGGCTCCCAGGGGGTTTTCCCGGAGTTTTTTTTTCCGGAGGATCCTCTGGAACCTGCGGGCGTGGATCTCCTCGCTGATCTGCTCCAGGTTCCGCAGCGCCACCGAGTAGCGCAGCTTGGCCTGGGACACGGCCGATTCCAGGGAATTCACCCGGGATTTGTGCTCCTGGAGAAGGGGAAAAGGAGGGAATCCGTGAAAATTCGTGGAACGTCCAAAAATCCGGGTGAAAATCGGTGAAAATTCCGTGAAAATCTGGTGAAAATACGTTAAAAACCTGTTTAAATTGATTAAAAAATGGGTTTAATGCCTAAAAATTCCAAGGAATTCTTGAAGGTTCCAAGGAATTCCTAAAAATTCCCAAAAATTTGTGTGGGAAACACTGAAAATTTGATGAAAATTGGAAAAAAATTGGTTAAAAAATGTGAAAAATGGGTTAAAATTAATTAAAAATGCGTTTAATGCCTAAAATTTCCAAGGAATTCCTCAAGATTCCAAAGAACTCCTTAAAAAATCCGAGGAATTCCTAAAAATTCCTTTTATTCCGTAAAAAATCTGGGGGAAATCCCACAAAAAAATTGGATGAAAATCCATTAAAATTGGGTTAAAGTCCCTAAGAAATTCCTCAGAATCACCAAAAAAAAAAAATGGGTTAAAATTAATTAAAAATACGTTTAATGCCTAAAATTTCCAAAGAATCCCTGAAGATTCCAAAGAATTCCTTAAAAAATCCGAGGAATTCCTAAAAATTCCTTTTATTCCGTAAAAATCTGGGGGAAATCCCACAAAAAAAATTGGATGAAAATCCATTAAAATGGGGTTTAAATCCCTAAGAAATTCCTCAGAATCACCAAAAAATCAATGGGAAAAATGGGATTGGAAGCTCCCAGTTCATCCCAGTCCCTCCCAGTCCCTCCCAGTTCCTCCCAGTCCCTCCCAGTTCATCCCAGTCCCTCCCAATCCATCCCAGTCCATCCCAGTTCCCTCTTTACCTCCAAGTTCTTCTCAGATCCTTCTCTCCCAGTGCTCCCAGTCCATCCCAGTGCTCCCAGTATCCCCAGTATCCACTCCAATCCAAATCCCAGTGCTCCAAACTGGTCCCAGTGACCCTCCCAGTCCATCCCAGTTCTCCCAGTCCATCCCAGTTCCTCCCAGTCCATCCCAGTTCCCTCTTCATCTCCAAGATCTTCTCCACTTCTCTCTCAGCAGTTCCAGTGCTCCCAGTATCCGGCCAAACTGGGATTCCCAGTGCTCCCAGTCCATCCCAGTTCATCCCAGTCCCTCCCAGTTCCTCCCAGTTCATCCCAGTCCCTCCCAGTTCATCCCAGTCCCCTCTTTACCTCCAAGTTCTTCTCAGACCCTTCTCTCCCAGTGCTCCCAGTGCTTTTCCAGTCCCTCCCAGTATCCCCAGTATCCCCTCCAATCCCAATCCCAGTGCTCCAAACTGGTCCCAGTGACCCTCCCAGTGCTCCCAGTTCCTCCCAATCCATCCCAGTTCCCTCCCAGTTCCCTCTTCACCTCCAAGACCTTCTCCACTTCTCTCTCAGCAGTTCCATGGATGGAGAAGGTTTGGGATTGGTGGAATGGGGTTTGGAGAAGGTTTGGAGAAGATGGGATGGGGATTGGGATGGGTAGGAGAAGGTTTGGGATTGGTGGGATGGGGTTTGGAAAAGGTGGGATGGAGTTTGGGATGGCTGGAGAAGGTCTGGGATGAGTTGGAGAAGGTTTGGAGAAGGTGGGAGGAGTTGGAGATGGAAATTCCCATTTTTCCTGCAAATTTCAGGTGGTTTTTTTCCATTTTTTTCCCCATTTTTTCACCAATTTTCTCCATTTTTTTTATTTTTCCCCATTTTTTTTGCTTTTTCCCGTTTTCCCCAGATTTTACCCCAAACCCAGCACCTCCTGCTGGCCTTGGGATCAGATTTGGGATCAAAATTCCCATTTTTCCCCCATTTTTCCCCCATTTTTCCCCATTTTTCCACCGATTTTCCCCATTTTTTTTTTATTTCTCCCCATTTTTTTTGCTTTTTCCCGTTTTCCCCAGATTTTACCCCAAACCCAGTACCTCCTTGGCTCTCCTGCGGGCCTCGTAGTAGGGCCGGGCGCGGTCGATGCAGGTGCCCAGCTGGGAGCCCTGCGAGTTCAGCTTCCGCGCCGAGTCCGAGAGGATGCGGCGATAGCGGGAACGGGCGGCCTGGGGCGGGGGGAAACCAGTTTGGGACTGGTTTGGACTGGTTTGGGACTGGGAAAACCAGTTTGGGATTGGGAACCAGTTTGGGACTGGTTTGGACTGGTTTGGGACTGGGAAAACCAGTTTGGGATTGGGAACCAGTTTGGGACTGGTTTGGACTGGTTTGGGACTGGGAAAACCAGTTTGGGATTGGGAACCAGTTTGGGACTGGTTTGGACTGGTTTGGGACTGGGAAAACCAGTTTGGGATTGGGAACCAGTTTGGGACTGGTTTGGACTGGTTTGGGACTGGGAAAACCAGTTTGGGATTGGGAACCAGTTTGGGACTGGTTTGGACTGGGACAGACTGGGAAAACCAGTTTAGGACTGGTTTGGACTGGGCTGGACTGGTTTGGGATTGGGAAAACCAGTTTGGGATTGGGAAACGGGGACTGGAAACCAGTTTGGGACTGGTTTGGACTGGGATGGACTGGGAAAACCAGTTTGGGACTGATTTGGACCAGGATGGACTGGGAAAAGCAGTTTGGGACTGGTTTGAACTGGTTTGGACTGGTTTGGGACTGGGAAAACCAGTTTGGGACTGGGATGGACTGAGAAAACCAGTTTGGGATTGGGAAACGGGGACTGGAAACCAGTTTGGGACTCGGTTGGACTGGGATGTACTGGGAAAACCAGTTTGGGATTGGGAAAACCAGTTTGGGATTGGGAAACGGGGACTGGAAACCAGTTTGGGACTGGTTTGGACTGGTTTGGACTGG
>NW_024527200.1:31602-35002 GCF_017590135.1 Pyrgilauda ruficollis
ACATCCAGCTCCAGCTCCCCCCGGTTGATTTCAGCGTTGGCCTCGTTCAGGTGCTCCAGCTCCTCCTGCAGCCAAAAATTTGGGATAAAAACATCAAAATTTGGGAAAAGATACCTCAAAAAAATTCCCTGAGTTTGGGAGATCCCAAAAACTGGGAAAAGACAACTCAAAATTTGGGATAAAACAGTCCCCCCCAGTCGCTCACATCCAGCTCCAGCTCCCCCCGGTTGATTTCAGCGTTGGCCTCGTTCAGGTGCTCCAGCTCCTCCTGCAGCCAAAAATTTGGGATAAAAACATCAAAAATTGGGAAAAGATACGTCAAAAAAATTCCCTGGATTTGGGAGATCCCAAAAACTGGGAAAAGACACCCCAAAATTTGGGATAAAACCATAAAAAATTTGGGGAAAGGGGTAAAAAAATCACCGGAAAATCTCCCCCAAAATCACAAAATTTCAGGGATTTTCCCCAAAATTCTCCTCAAACCACCCCCCAAAATTCCCCCTGATCCCAGAATTTTGGCATTTTCCCTCAAAATTCCCCCCAAATCCCAAAATCTCCCTCAAGACCTCCCCAAAATTGCCTAAAAATCCCAAAATTTGGACCCCAAATCCCAAAAGTTCTGGGATTTCACCCAAAATCATCAAATTTGGACCCAAAATCCCCAAATTTTCAGGATGTACCCACAAAAATTGCAAAACTTGGACCCCAAATCCCTGAAAAACCCAAAATTCGAATCCCAAATCCCAAACAATAAAAAAGACCCCAAATTTTCTGGGATTTTCCCTCTAAAACTCCAAAATTTGAACCTCAACCCCCTCAAAAAATCCCAATTTTTGGGGATTTTCTCTGCAAAACCCCAAAATTTTTACCCCAAATTCCCAAAATTTTTTTTAAATCCCCAAAAAATCAAAAATAAATATAAGAAATCCCAATTTCCTGGGATTTTCTCTCCAAAACCCCAAAATTTTTACCCCAAATTCCCAAAATTTTTTTTAAATCCCCAAAAAATCAAAAATAAATATAAGAAATCCCAATTTCCTGGGATTTTCTCTCCAAAACCCCAAAATTTTTACCCCAAATCCTCAAAAATCAAAAACAAATCCCATTAAAAATCCCTTTTTTTTGGATTTTCCCTCCGAAACCCCAAAATTTTCACCCCAAAAATAAGGAAAATTCCTCAAAAATCCAAAATTTTCAGGGATTTTCCCTCCAAAACCCCAAAATTTCCACCCCGAACCCCCCCAAAATCCCCAAATTTTGGGGTTTTCCCCCAAATTCCCACCTGGATCCGGGGGTCCAGCTCTTCCTCCTCCTCTTCCTCCTCCTCCTCCTCCTCCTCCTCCTTGGGGGGATTCCCGGGATTTTCCGAATCCCCCATTTTGGGATCCCCCCAAATTCCAGGGGTCCATCCAAGGGGGGGGAGGGGCCTCAATCCATTTTTTTGGGAATTTTTAAGGAATTTTTGGGGTGTTTGGGATGGGGGGAGCTGAAAAAAAAAAAAAAAAGGGAAAAAAATTAAAAATTTGGGAATTTTGGGGGGTTTCAAAGAGTTTTGGATGGAAATTCCCAGAAAGTTTAAAGAAATTTGGTTAAATTTGGGCAAAATTTCCAACCAAATTCCTGCAAATTTCCCCAAAATTGTTGAAATTCATTCAAGTTCCCCAAAATTCCACAAGTTTTTCCACAAATATCCCAAAATCACCTCAAAAATTTCCTCAAATTCTAAAAATTATCCCCAAATCCCCTCAGTGACCCACGACCCCACAAACCCCTTAAATCCTCCCGACCCTCGACCCCCAAAATTCCCAAATTTCCCTCAGAATTCCCAAAAAATTCCCGAATTTCCCCCAAATCCCGCCCCCCCCGGCCTGTGTTTACCCCCCGCTCCGCCACCGCTGAGGGGCCGCTCCCCCACCGGAACCGGAAGTTCGCCTCAGACTCCTCCTGCCGTACAACATGGCGGCGCCCGCTATACGTTATAAACATCAGCATTTTCGCCGTTTTCCCTGTTCCCCGTGTATTTAAATCTGTGTCGAGGCTTAAACCGTGATGGCGGATCCGTCTCGCCCGGTTTGGCTGCGATTTGAATTAAAAATTCCTTCAAAATAGCAGCGGAGATGGTGCCGGGGTGCCGCCATCTTGTTGAACGGCTACGCCGCGCCTCAAGATGGCGGTGCAGCTACTGAGAGGTTGGACGGAACCAGTCAAAATTAGAGGGGTGGAGGCACCCTCGAGCCCCCCAAAGTTCATTAAACCCTCTCAGAAATCCCCAAATCCCCCCCTTGCTCATTTCAAACTTGAGTTCACCCTCAGTTCCCGCGCCGCTCCCTCACCGGAAGAGGAAGAGCCGCCATCTTCCACTTGCCGTACAACATGGCGGCTCCCTTTGCCCTTTGTATCTCCGCCTCCCGCTCGTTTCTCGGGAGCTCAAATCGGTCTCGGGGGTGAAATCGGTGCCGGCGAAGCCGTCGCGCTCGGTTTGGTCCCGGTTCGGTTTGAAACGCGGCTCGAAACAGCAGCGGGAGGCGTCCTCTGGGTGCCGCCATCTTGTGTTACGGCATCGCCGCGCCTCAAGATGGCGGCGGGGGGAGTCGGCGCCATTTTGAATTTCTTTGATTAATTTTTAATTTATTTACATTAAATTATTTTGATTTTTTTATTACTCGGATTTATTTTTATTTTAATAATTTTGTTTATCTGCCGGCGGAATCCCGAATCCAGCAGGATTTGGGATCCACCTCCTTTTTTTTTCCCAAATCCCGCCCTTTTTTCCCCAAATCCCGCCTTTTTTTTCACCAAAATCCCTCCTCCTTTTCCAAAATCCCGCCCCAAAAATCCTCCCAAAAAGTAAAATATCGGAATTTATCCCAAAATTCCGTCCCGGGATTCTCAGGAATTCCAAGAGGGCTTTTTGGGGTGGGAATGACCAAAAAAAGTTGAATTTTGGGGATGGAATGATGAAAAATGTGGGAATTTGGGGCAGGATTTTGGAATCTCTCTCAAATCAAAGAAATCTTGCCCAAAAAAATCAAAAGATTCCCCCCAAATTATCAAAATTCTCCTCAAAATCTCAACATTTCCCCCAAAATCCCAAATTCCCCTTTATTATTCCAGTCTAAATCTGCCCAAAATGCAACAAATTTACCCAAAATCGCCAAATTCCTTTCAAAAATCCCAATTTTTTACCCCAAAATTCCCTTAAAAGCCCCAAAATCCACCCAAAAAAACTCCAAAATTCCCCTTAAATCCCCCCAAAACCCCCAAAATTCTCCCAATTCTCCCCTAAAATCGGAACTTTCAGCCCCAAAATTCCCCCAAAAAACCCCAAATCCCCAAAATTTTACCCTTGAGTAAAATTCTCCCCCAGAAATCCTAAAATTCTCCCCAAATCCCCCAAAAT
>NW_024527201.1:0-1012 GCF_017590135.1 Pyrgilauda ruficollis
CCTCCCTCCCGTCCCCCCTTCCCCCCCCCAGCGCTGTCACCTACGCGGCCACGTCCTTTCTCACTTCGGGAGCAGCGTGTGGTGGGGACAATATGGGAATCCCCATTAAATATGTAACGCGGTAAACAAATACCTCGGACAGTGAATCAGGCTACACAAATAACGTAGGACATCTACTATAGGGTGCCGACGCCGTACGAATAAGAATACTCGCCAGAGAAATACCTTAGGTTCAGGTGACAATTTACAAATGGCCAAAAGGGACATTCAGAAGAAGAAAAGCTCACGTTCATAAATCCTACCAACACAAAATATTTGATTCTCACTAACAATTTTTTTTTTACTTTTATCAAGACTTAGATTAAAGAGGTGTAATTAATTAGAATGAGCACAAAATGAAGTTGCTAGAGAGATAAATTAATAATTTACAAGGGGTTGTTTGGCAGTAATCTAATAATAGCTTTTGAAGACCAGTGAACACAGCAGGATCAGCTCTTTCCCTAAGCGTTATAACTTCAGAGAAGGAAAAGGATAATAACCACAGTAAAAATATATATATATTTATATATTTATAATACGCAGTGTAAATGCAGAAAAATCTGCCATCTGTTTTTTTAATCATTATTATTATTATTATTATTATTATTTAAATCAAAATATTTTTAGACGTCTCTCGCGGTGCGAAGCCTCAACTCTAGATTCAAGTTTGGGTCCCGAGAAAGCCATGACATCGTGGCCACCCCGCTGCCACCCGGGCGAGGTCTGTTAGGAATAAAAACCAGCGGTACTTGCCGGGGCGGGTCCGGGCGCGGCTCCGCGGGGAAGTTCCCCCGAAAGTTGGGCGCGGGGCGGGCGGTGGGGTGGGCTGGGGTTGTTTGGGGTTGTTTTCCTCCTTTCCTTGTCGTTGTTGTCGTTGTTGATGGGATTTTCTGTCGGTGACGGTGGCGCTGATGCTGTCGGCGCGGCTCCGGGCCGGCTCAGATGCCCGCCGAGTACTTCATGCGCTTCTGCT
>NW_024527202.1:0-1012 GCF_017590135.1 Pyrgilauda ruficollis
CTGCTGTAGGAATATGCTGGGAATCCAGTGAAATCAATATTTACCATCTTCACAAGGGAAGAAACAAAGTCACAGATTGGTTTATCTGTAGCAAACAGACTCTGGTGCAGCCTGGGGCGCTGCTTACCTGTGTGCAGGTGAGGGACAAAGGTGCCTGTGCAATCTCATTTCTGTTCTTCCATCTGACAACTGCCACATATCTGAAGAGCCCAGTCCACAAGGAAAGACTTCCTACCCCTTTTGCAGGGAACGCAAGGTTTCAAGGATGTTTGAGGTCACCTTTTTGGTGCTGAGTTTACCAGCTCACAAGCCAAGGGAAGGATTTTGAATCCTTTTTGGGTGCTTGGTTACACTGAGCTGCAGTGAGCAACAGTCCTTTGTGCTCAGTATTTCTTAGATGAACTGGAGCTGCTGCAGAGTCACTCCAGAAACCTCCTCAGCTCACAGACTTGTCTCCTGGAGCTTTGTCTCTCCCTAGAAAATTAATTCCTCCATTGCATCTCTCTCCATTCATAGGCATATTTTGTGAAATATTCATTTGTTTTCACATTGCACTTCATTTGGCCACCTACATTGACCTCACCATCAGTTCGGGTTTGGAGCACTGATCTTGTGCTGGTCTTTCATAAATATCTGCCCACTGAGTGCTACTTTTTAAACTGGATTATGGCAAGGATGTTCAAATGTTCAAAAAATGAATTAAAACCCCCCATGGGATTATTGAAACTGTGATCCTTTGGGTGTTTCCCCCCCACCCCCTTTTCTATCCACTATCCAGAACAGAAGGAAAAAATCTAATAAATTTGCTTTTAATTTTTCTAAAAAGAAAGTTCCAGTTGTGTGGCCACAGAAATTAGAGCTTAAAGAAAACATTATAAAACCAGGATTCATTACAAGACCTTGAGAGTGGACAAAGCACTCACCCCCATGGAACTGCTCTTGCAGTAGGCAACAAGAAAAACAAAAACCCAAATACCACACATGGTGAATGCTTGGGAGAAAATTCACAAAA
>NW_024527203.1:0-970 GCF_017590135.1 Pyrgilauda ruficollis
CCATCATTAATTCATGGGACTGGATCCCCATCCCGTTGTTAATTTGTGGGGCTGGATCTCCATCCCGTTGTTAGTTTGTGGGGCTGGATCCCCATCCCCTTGTTAATTAATGGGGCTGGATCCCCATCCCTTTGTTAATTAATGGGGCTGGATCCCCATCCCATCATTAGTTCATGGGGCTGGATCCCCATCCGGTTGTTAATTCCTGGGGCTGGATCCCCATCCCATAATAAATTAATGGGGCTGGATCCCCATCCCGTTGTTAATTCCTGGGGCTGGATCCCCATCCGGTTGTTAATTCCTGGGGCTGGATCGCCATCCCATCATAAATTCCTGGGGCTGGATCGCCATCCCATCATAAATTCCTGGGGCTGGATCCCCATCACATCATTAATTCCTGGGGCTGGATCCCCATCCCATAATAAATTCCTGGGGCTGGATTCCCATGCCGTTGTTAGGTTGTGGAGTTGGATCCCCATCCCGTTGTTAATTCCTGGGCTGGATCCCCATCCCATAATAAATTCCTGGGCTGGATCCCATCCCTTTGTCCATGAGGGCACACCCTGGCTCTGGCTCCCGTTGCCAGCAGCCGTGCTGGCCCCAGCTGCCTTGGTGGCACTGGTCACAGGGTGCCACCTGCCCCTTTGCAACTCCCTGTGTGCAGATTGAATCCATCTGGGAAGCATCTGGGACGCTTTGGGACACGGGGGATTTGTGAGGGGTCTCTTGCTCTCTCACTGTTTCCTGTTTCAGTATCAGCACATTTGGGAAGTGCTGAACACGCTAAAAATGATCTGCAGTAACAGCAAATGTACAGCCCATAGCCACCAAAATCCACATTCTTTGGTGTCATTTTTTGCCTCTGAGCCCAAAATTGAGTTTTTTGGCACTTAATTCACCTTTCATTTGCTCCAGCAAAGTTTTGTAACCTTTCATCATGAGTTTCATCATGGAAGCAGGGATTGCCCTG
>NW_024527204.1:0-1011 GCF_017590135.1 Pyrgilauda ruficollis
TTTTCTAAAAAAAAATCAAAATTTGTCAAAATAAATCACAAATTTGTCTGAATAAATGTCAAATTTTTCTTACTAAATCACAAATGTGTCTAAATAAATCTCAAATTTTTCTTACTAAATCACAAATTTGTCTAAATAAATCTTAAATTTTTCTTACTAAATCACAAATTTGTCTAAATAAATCTCAAATTTTTCTTACTAAATCACAAATTTGTCTAAATAAATCTTAAATTTTTCTTACTAAATCACAAATTTGTCTAAATAAATGTCAAATTTTTCTTACTAAATCACAAATTTTTCTAAATAAATCTCAAATTTTTCTCACTAAACCACAGATTTGTCTAAATAAATCACAAATTTATCTAAACCACGGATGTAGCTAAATAAACCACAAATGTATCTGAATAAATCAGAAATGTATCTGGATAAATCAGTAATGTGTCGAAATAAAAAAGAAATTTGTCTAAATCAATCACAAACTTGTCTAAATAGATCACAAATTCGTCTAAATAAATTAAAATTCATCTAAATAAATCAGAAATTTCTCTAAATAAAACACAAATTTATCTAAATTAACAAAAATAACAATAATTATATATAATATATAAAAGTAACATATATATAAGTAGAACATATAATATAATATATATTATATTATATAATATATATTATATATAATATATAGTGTATATATTGTATAATGATATAAAATATATAATTATATTTAATAAAATATAAAAAAAATGCTACTGCTACTACTTTATTATTATATTAAATAAAAAATCCACAGACTTTATACAGTGGTAGCCGTGGCTGAGTGTCCCTCACATTTCAGGATTTACACCTGGATTTTGTTAAATCTGTTAAGTTAAAATCTGTTAAGTTTTGTTAGATTTGTTAAGTCTTAAATATAGATTTTTAAAAAATATATACATATATATATGTAAAAATATATATATAATAAAAAGAATATATATATTATTTATATATATAGTTATATATATCAAATAT
>NW_024527205.1:0-1010 GCF_017590135.1 Pyrgilauda ruficollis
AATTGGGAAAAATTGAGGGAAAATTTGAGGATTTTTAGGGGGGGTTCCCCAAATTTTCCCCTCCTTGAGCACCCATGGGGAGCAACGAGGGGCCGAAAAACGGGTGAAAAAAATCCAAAAAAAAGCCGCTCAAACCGGAATTTTTGGGGCATTTTTGGGGCTATTTTGGGGCCGTTTTGGGGTTCAGGAGAGCTGGTGGGGGGCCTCGAGCATCTCCATGAGGAAGGTGTCGATGGGCGTGTCCCCGATGAGTTTGAAGAAGAACAGATGCTCCAGGCACTTGAGGCCGATGGAGCGCAGCGCCGGCAGCCGCAGCAGCAGCTTGGCAAACCTGCCAAAAAATCCCAAAAAAATCCCAATTTTGGTGCAATTTCACCTTGTTCCAGCCTTTCCCACATTCCCCCGAATTTTCCCATTTTTTCCCATTGTTTCCTGATTTTTTCCCCTTTTTTTTTCATTATTTCCCTCTTTTTATTCCCATTTTTTCCCTATTTTTCCCCCCTTCTTGTTCCATTATTTCCCCTTTTTCTTTCCCTTTTTCCTCATCTTTTTCCCTTCTTATTCCCCTTTTAATCCCCTTTTTATCCCTTTTTTTTCCCATTTTTATTCCCAGTTTAATCCCCTTTTTATTCCCATTTTTTTTCCCTTTTTATTCCCATTTTAATTCCCTTTTTATTCCCATTTTTCCCCTCTGCAGCCGCAGCAGCAGCTTGGCAAACCTGCAAAAAACACCCCAAAAAAATCTCATTTTTGGTGCAATTTCACCTTGTTCCAGCCTTTCCCACATTTCCCTATTTTTCCCCTTTTTTCCCCCCTTTTTTCCCCCTTTTTTTCCCAATTTTTCCCATTTTTTTCCTGTTTTTTTCCGATTTTTTCTTGCTTTTTTTCCCTTTTTATTCTCTTTTTATTCCCATTTTTCCCCCTTTTTTCCTCCCTTCTTATTCCATTATTTCCCCTTTTTCCCCTTTTTATTCCCATTTTATTTCCCCTTTTTAATTCCATTTTATTCC
>NW_024527206.1:0-1010 GCF_017590135.1 Pyrgilauda ruficollis
CCCCGCAGGCAGCGGCGCAGCGGCGCAGTGAGCCTGAGGCGGGCGACATTGCTCATTTACACCACACCCTCTCCTTATCTTTTATTTTTCATCTTCTCTCCTCTTCTCCTCCCTTCCACCCCCCTTCCCTCCTCGCCCTCTGCGCCTCTCGCTGTCCCTGCCTCGCCGCGAGGTCACGGCGAGCGAGTGAAGGACGCGGGCAGCGGCGGGGTCACGCATTAGTGGGGCCGTGCCCGCGCGGCTCCGCGCGCCCGCGGCTCATCCATCACGGCCTCCACCACTCCATTAGGCCCCGCATGAAATATGCCCCGCTCTGGCTGCTGGGGCCATACATCTCCCGTCTAGACACCTTCCTGTTGTGTGAAGATCAATGCCACACGGTCATGCATCATGTGTCAGCCAGTAGCCCTCACTCTAATAATCGTGTCTATTCTCTAGTCTGCACTATAAATTATGGGCGCTGGGAAAGTACTATATTATTCAGCAACCTTGGGCACTAATGGATTATTGGTTTAATGGCTGATAATGCGAGCTCCTTTTTTGGCTGGATCCTACCTTTATTTATTTATCTTTTTTCATGATTATTATTCTGAGTGATGACTGATTTGGATTCTTATCCAGAGGCTCTCACCCTTGCAAAGCAATTATAATAATAAAGCCCTTTGACCGTGGGCCTGCTGTCCTGGCTCTTGCTTAATAGAGAGGCTTCTGCTGAAACAAAGTCAAGTATCCATCTCTCCCTCCCAGCTCTCCCCTCCCCAGCCTGTTTTAGCTGGGGTGGGGCCTCAAGGAGGAGACTGGAAGGGAGGATCCCGGGATGTGAGCCCAGGCTGGGTGCTCAGGGAAGTCCCAGCCCTCCCTGTGCCCCACCAGTTCCGTGTGGTCACAGCCACACACTGAGGTGGCTTTTCCCAGTTCTCCCAGCAGCATCCTGTGCTGCTCCTGACCGTGCCCTGCATCACGAGGATGGCAGAGGGGGATGAAGCCCACGAGGAGGAGGCAGATGGGGG
>NW_024527207.1:0-1010 GCF_017590135.1 Pyrgilauda ruficollis
CATTTTCGGGGCGGTTTCGGGGCGGTTCCGGGGCGGTTTTTGGGGCATTTTCGGGGCCGTTTTGGGCAGTTTTTGGGGCAGTTTTTTGGGCAGTTTTTGGGGCATTTTCAGGACATTTTCAGGGCGGTTCCGGGGCGGTTTCGGGGTGACGTTTTGGAGTTTTTGGGGCAGTTTTTAGGACATTTTCAGGACATTTTCAGGGCGGTTTCGGGGCCGTTTCGGGCAGTTTTTGGGGCAGTTTTTGGGCAGTTTTTGGGACATTTTCGGGACATTTTTGGGTCCGTTTCGGGGCGGTTTCGGGGCGGTTTCGGGGTGACTTTTGCGGCTCCCCTCCCCAGGAGACGGCGTTCGCCATGCTGGCCGAGGTCACCGAGCGGGCGCTGGCGCTGACGCGGGCGCGGCACCTGCTGCTCGTGGGGGGCGTGGCCTGTGAGTGGGCGTGGTCACGCACCTGAGTGGGCGTGGCCTCACGCAGAGCGGGCGTGGGGGGGAGCAAGGCCAAATGGGCGGGGCCTCGCTCTGTATAAAGACCCTCATTTGCATGCGGGGAGGAGCCAGGGGTAGGTTTAGCCACGCCCACAGCCACGCCCACCCCTGCCAGGTAACCACCGGCTGCAGGAGATGCTACAGAGCATGTGCAGAGCCCGGGGGGCGGAGCTCTGCCCTATAGATGACAGGTGAGGGCGGGGCCTGCCTCGGGAGGGGCGGGGCCGGCTCGGAGGGGAGCTCCTCGGCATTAATTAATTAACTGGGGGGGGGGGATTAATTAGGGAGGGATAATTAATTGGGCTGCCCCGCTCCCGGTTCCGTCCCGCTCTGACTCCGCTTCTCTCCCCCCAGGCGGAGCCGCCGGCGGGAAACGCCTCGTGGAGGATCGCCGCTGTATAACTTCCCATTTTAGTGGATATTTTGAATTTTTGGGGTTTTTTTCCTGTTTTTTAGTTGATTTAAGGTCTTTTTTTGCTTAACTTGTAGGTTCTCCATTAGATTTTCCCTCACGATTTGCCCCC
>NW_024527208.1:0-1010 GCF_017590135.1 Pyrgilauda ruficollis
GCAGGTGGGAACTCTGGCTGAGGTATATGTGACCTGAGTTTAGGCCACTGTTCTCACTGGCGTGTGAAGGGGGCTCTGGCTAAAGAGTGTGAGAGACACTCAGACTGCCTCACTAGTGAACTGGCACTGAGGCACCAGAGCCAGAGCCCTTCTAGGAAGCCTGGTGGTACTGAAACCCAGAGGCCAACTCCAAGGTGAAGGTGGGGGCCACAGGGACTCATGATTTCCTTGGGACAGGAATCTGCTTTGTGTCCTGAGGGTGTGAAAGAATGTGTGAAAGTGAATGAGAAATAAAAGTGAATAATGTAGACGAATGAAAGTATATGTTATGTAGATTGTGCATTTTAAGCTTTACCAAATCTCTTTGGAGGGAGGTGTAAGTATTGAAAAGTAGTGTGAGAAAAAGTTTCTTTATTTTTGGGTGTGGGTAGTTGAAAGAAAAGCGGTGTTTAAGCTTTTAGTGAGAGTGAAAAACAGAGGGAGGGGATGAATAGATAAGATCTTGAAAATAGAATAGAGAACCTGTAAGTTGGGTACATGAAAAAGGGGGAATAAAAGCATATTAGTGAGTTACCCCAGGACAGCCCTTTGGGAGTTATGTTAGCTAACAGAAATACAACTCCTTGCAAAAGGAGAAAATACAGCATATGCAGTAGTTGATGGGGAAAAAAAACCGCAAACATGCAAACTGTTGAAAGAGGTAAATTACTATCAGCTGGTCAGCTCAAACCTGTGAATTATATGCTCTAAAAGAGCACTGGAATATTTAGCACACAAGAAAGGAAATATATATATATTGATTCAAGATATGCCTTTGGAGTAGTACATACCTTTGGAAAAAATTTGGGAAGAAAGAGAACTACTTAATTCAAGAGGAAAATGATTAGTACATAAGGGGCTTATTTTAGAAGTTTTAGAAGCATCAAAATTACCTGAAGATAGCTGTAGTACCCATTAAAGAACACTAAAAGTTTAAGATCACAGAAATAAGAAGAAATAATTTAACAGAT
>NW_024527209.1:0-1010 GCF_017590135.1 Pyrgilauda ruficollis
GTCAAGGTGTGATTTATTTGTTTGGTGGATGAGCTAAGCATGTGACTTTTCTCTGCAGGACCCCCAGCTCCTAAATCTGACACCACACTGAGCACTCAGACAAGAGCTCTGGACATCTGAGACATCCCCCATCTCTTGACATCAATGGATCCTGTCCTCGGTGCCCTGGGGAGCCTTTCCCATGGGGGTGGAGGCCCTCAGGAGCACAAGAACATCTGAGGAGGAGTTCTTGTCCAATAAAAATATTTGCAGTTTCAATTCTAATAAAAACAAGTTCTTGTGAAACCATGTTGCTGATACTTGCTCATGTATGTCAGGGTGGATTTTGTTGTTTTTATTGTCTATAAAAATCAGCCTGTAAATGAATTTTATTTAACTACAGTAAGTTCATGTGTCATCAAGGCCTGTTAAATCACCCTGCGTTGCAGTGATTTATGTAGCAACATTTATATTATTAATTGGAAAAGCATTAGAGCCTATTCCAGCTGCCATTCCAGCCCAGAGCTGGGATTCAGGAGACAGGCTCAGTCCTCTGCTCCTCTCCAGTGCTGCATCCGCCAGCCCAACCTGAAATATTTGGAATACAGAGAAGCCCCAGGGTGGCAGAAGGACTTGAAGCTGCGTGACCACATTCACAAGATTCTGCTCCTGCTGTCTCTATTTAGGGTAGACCAGCATCACGTCCATGGAATTTAATTTCTCTGGATCCTAAACTGGTCAGACTGTTTTTCCCTGCACTGCTCTGTCTGGAGGCAGTGGGCTGTCTGTCCATCAGCCTGGGTTCTCATCACAAGACTCATCCCCTCCTTCCCTTCCCCATCCCTAACACCCCCAATGCAAAGGCCACAAGGGTTTGGGACAGGGGGTGACCCAAAGTGTCCATGCCATGAGCTCCTGGATGGATTCAGGACTTCCATGGGTGCTCAGCCTGATCAGTTTGTGCCAGCTCTGCACTGGCCTCATCGCACTGGGTTTGGAGAGTCACAGAATCATGGAATGGGTTGGGTGGG
>NW_024527210.1:0-1010 GCF_017590135.1 Pyrgilauda ruficollis
CTCACCAGTTCCTCACCAGTTCCCCACAGTCCCTCACCAGTTCCCCCCAGTTCCCCATGCTCTGGTGTCCCTCTCTCGGCCACGTTCTGCTCCCTGCAGGATCATTTGTGGCTCTGCACTCTGAGGAATGCAGTGCCTTTCCTGGCCGGGTTGGTGTCCCCGGTGTCCCAGCTGTCCCCGGTGTCCCCGGTGTCCCCGCTGTCCCCGGAGTCCCCGGTGTCCCCGGCTCTGCTCAGGGTCCCACGGCTGTGGAGAGCTGTCACAGCCGGACTGTGAGGAAGGAGGAGCTGCTCCCTGGCAGACGCGTGAGAAGAGATGTAAGCGTGGCAGCAGTGTGAGAGCTGTGTGCCAGGCAAGCGGAGCAGCAGCTGAGAGCTGTGTCTGCACAGGAGCTGGGACAAGAGACAGAGCAGGGACAAGGTTCAGTGGGGAGGAACCGCCCGGGAAAGGTGAAGAGTGACAAAGCAACCAGGAGACTGTGAGAGCCGTGGGGATGAGCAGGCAGGACTGCGGGCCCTGAGACTGCTCAGAGGCAAGGATTCTGTGAAAAACGCCAATCACTTGTTTTTAACATTTTAAAAGTTTAGTAGTAATAAAATGGTTGTAAAAATAGTAATATAATTAGAGTAATAACAATTTGAGCAATTGTGGTTAGGACAATACAAGACAATAAAAACAAAGAGTTATGGACAGTCTGGGTACCTCCTTCTGGGCAAAATAAACCCGAAAAAGGACACACCTTAACAGAGCATTAACCCTTAAAAGCAACAGCCTGTTGCATATTCATACACCTCATACATGATGCTTGAATTCCATTCAAACAAAGGATTCTGGCTGGTCGGTGTCAGCTTGGCGCGATGCTGCGCTGCATGCCGCCGCTCTGGCGCTGCAACCGGCACGTGGAGGCGCTGGACCGGCGGCACTGCTCGCTGCAGGCCGTGCCCGAGGAGATCTACCGCTACAGCCGCTCGCTCGAGGAGCTGCTGCTGGACGCCAACCAGCTCCGCGAG
>NW_024527211.1:0-31991 GCF_017590135.1 Pyrgilauda ruficollis
CATCTTCTCTGAAGGCTGTAGAGGCTATAAGACCATGGTTTTTGATTGAAAGCTGCTCTGAGAGGCAGGTTTTGACATACAGTTAGCAGAAATAATAATACTCTTAGATCCAGTCTTCTGGCTGTGAACAGCCCTGAGACGTTTGTCTTCAGTGACCTGTCTGTAAATTCCATGCCCCAGGTCCGCATGCAGAAGCATTCGGTCAGTGCTGGGCATGTGCATCAGAAAGCAGCTTTTCGTGGGTACAGCCTTCATCCTCTTCATGCCCTCAGTGTCTCAGAGCCTTGGGTGCAGTGCAGTAGGTGGCCCTGATGGTGCCTCCCTCAGATGTGCACTATTGCAAACACCAGCTTGCTGCACTAGACATTATTTCCTTCCAAGGAAGTGCTAACCAGTTATAATGGTGCTCTCTACCTGACAGTTGCATGGCCACTTCCCCTCATTTTCCCTTAATCAGTAGGTTTTTCTGCACCCTGTCAAAACTGACCTTTACCTCTGTAGCCTTTGCCTTGAGCTGTGGTTGCTCGATTTCCTCCTCTTAGACTGCCCTCTTGCTGCAGCACCTGCATCACCTGTATCTCTCAACACTGCTACATTCTGTCTGTCACCGCAGTGGCTTCACACCCCTCTCATGGGTTTTTCATTTTCAGTGCAGCAAACTTTGTTTCTCGTCTGAAGAGTTTCATTAAAGAAGGAGCCTTTGTGATGAACAGCCTATCTTTCTCCAGGGAGGGTCAAAGCTGAAGGGTTGGATGGTAATCATGGAGTGGAGCAGCAAACGCTACAAAGGGGGGAGCAATCTTCCCCCTGCCTTCATCTTCCTGTCTATGGGATTCTTCACCAGACTGTGGAAATATGTCAGCAAAAATAACACTTCTGCATAATGTGGTAGCTAAAACAAATTTGGCTAGCAGACCCTGCCCATAGAATGCTTACTTTACAAGCCTGATGTAGGCTTTTACATTCTGATTAGATGTTCTGATGTCAGTCTGGTTGGGAAGTAACTTGGGAAAGCAAGAAATTTTATGATGACCTTTGCTGAATTGTGACTATATTGTTCAGAGACTGCATTAAGCAGGGATAGCTTTGGAACACTAGAAAGAAAAAATTCGGAATTAGGGTCAAATAACTTGGAATTTTGTTTGGTACCCTAAGTAGAATTCAGCATGTTTCCTTGTCTGAAATGCATTGTCAGAAGATGATGGAAATATCCTGTATGTCTTTTAATATGTAGAAATCGCTGTTACATGTCACGATTTTACTTAGAATGCAAACTTTTAAAATTGGTTAAAAAAAAAAGAGGAAAGAAAAATTTGTTGCAGGTTCTTTTCATCTGAAAGAAATGTCTGGGCTTGAATAAGCTGCTACATTCTTTTCCATGTCTGTACGTGGAAAAAAACAGTCTTCTTCCTTCCTTCCTTCCTTATCTAATAGATCAGGCTTTATTTTTCAATTTTAATCTTTAGTGATTCCGTTTCTTTGTAGAGATGGGTTTTTGTTTTGAGGGCGAACAGTGGGTTTTTTTCTTCAACTTCATAATTGATCCAGAGGGACAACTAAAAGTAAGAAGAGTTCCACCGTGGTGTTTTATACTTTGTGTTTGTGCTGCTGATGGGAGATTTGTAAAAGGGAGAGGAATTGCAATATCCAAATCATCTTGTGTCTTTTTTTCAGGTTTTACAGACTTGACAAATAAGCAGATGGTAACCAGCCTCATTTCTTTGTATGCACAAGTGGTGATCTGGTTTTGTCGGTCCAGTCTTCTTCCCGAGGGTTTAGGTAAGCAGAACCTGTAGTAGCAAAACACTTGAGGCTGTGTGATTCCTGTCTGTCTAGACCAAAGTTTTAGTTGAAAAACATGGTCTTACTTTTTAACTTGCTTTTACTTTTATTACCTGTAGATGATCACATGCATTTGTCCAGACTTTTCTACAATTACCCTTTGATTCAGAGCTACTATACGGGTCACCGAGAGAAACTCGAGCGCTTATCAAGGTAAGACTCAGAGGAATTCTCTAGAAAGCTGCCACTGTTAGACTGTGTGAGAGTGGTTATTTTTGCAGTTAAAACCCTTTGTCTGCCTTCCTTGGCATTACACATAACAGAGCAAGAAAGCAAGCCTGGAACCCAAAATGCAGCTCTTCTCTTGGGTTTGTGCTTTGGACTCCTTAATTAAGAAGTTCATTGTGAGCTAAGGACCATCATTCCTCTGACTCCGAAATCTGTGACACTGAGAGGCTGGAATGAGTGTTTTACACTGTGCAAGCCCTTGTTCCCTTTTGTTGCAGAGGCAAATGGGATTCTGATTGCTTGATGATTGATGGAATGGTTTCCCAGTTGGGAGAGGAAGTGGAGAAGTTGTGGCAGAGGGATGAAGGCGGCACTGGGAAATACCCACCTGTTAGTTTACATGTGAGTGTTCTGTTCACTGCAAACCCCAGCAGCAGCAGTCCCCTAAAGCCATTGATTGCGAAAGACAGGAGCATTAGAAAACCTTTTAATCTTTCATTTCAGGCACTGCTGGATCTCTATTTGCTAGAAAGCATTGATGAAAGCGACAAACATGCAATTGTATCCTTTCCAGAATCTGTTATCTCTTCTTCAGTCTGTGCACATAAAAGTTTTTACATGTTTGTCACCTGTGTGTGCTTAACAACAATTTTAAATTTATGCCATAAACACAGTGTGAGTGAACACGTTTAGAATAGAATTAAGTCCTAGACAGAAGCATTGCTTAATTTCTTTCTAGATTGGAATTTTTCTGATTTAATTTTTAATTGTTTTGTTCCAAAGTCTCTTCCAATTTGAGAAAACATGTTCTCTAAGTTGTATTCAAGATAAAAACCTTGTTTAGTTGTACTCAAATTTTAACACAGTTACTAATTTTTTAAGACACTCTGATATATAGCAATAGAGTGCTTATTAGAGTGGTGCCCTAAAATGTATTGTTTCACAGCAAAAGGGTTTGTAACTTTGGTTTTCCAGTTGCTAATTTTTGCCAAAATAATTTGTTTCGCAGCCCAGCTAGCAGTGGTTTTTTTGGGGGTTTTTTTGTGTCAAAACTGCAGGCACACAGAATATTCACTGGGCAGAAGCCTAATTTTTAGGCTTCTGGAGCATGTAGACTTGCTTTTGTTGTTCGTTGGCTAAACCAAGAGTGGAGCCTGGAAAACAAAGGGGTTAAAAATGGTTGTAGTCCCAAGCTGCTTTACTCAGACACATCCCTAACATGGGATGTCAGAAAGGGCGGATGACACTTTGAGTGACGGTTCCACATGCAGTTTGAACACAGTTTCAATCAGGCAGTGCTAAGTTGCATTGTAAAGGCACCATAATTTGTGTTGGTCTTGTGAAGACAGGAAATGAGGAGGATAAAACAGCTGTAGAGCTTGTTTTCTTTAATAATTAAGCATTGGATGTTGAAGTGTGTTGAGTGTCCAGCTGGTAGCTTCAGTGATGGAAGCAGAAGCCTGAGTTTATAACAGCCGGAGTATATAAACACCCAATAGCTGCCTTTTTGATTGCCTTCCAGAAATCCACAAGTGTTTCTTTCTGGAAGTATATTCAGGATACAGTTCTGTGATTAGGACCTGACTATTGATATAATGGGTTGTAATAGCTTAAAATGGCAAGATCAGTAACTTGGGATGTTCTGCTTTCTACTATTTTCATGTTCTTATTTCATTGTTTTGCTAAATGTAATGTGATACAACTTTTTACTCTTAGTGATTTATTCACCTTAATTAGATATTCTCAGACAATTTACTTGCTGCTGGATATCATCCATTCTTTTCCAGATAAAACAGAAACTTTACTTGTTTCCTTTCTAACTGCCTTTGCTATCCCTTGGGGTCTTGTTAAGCTGATTCGAGGGCTTTGGCTCCTAGATCACAGTGATTATGAAGTAAGTGATGGAATGGTTTCCCAGTTGGGAGAGGAAGTGGAGAAGTTGTGGCAGAGGGATGAAGGCGGCACTGGGAAATACCCACCTGTTAGTTTACATGTGAGTGTTCTGTTCACTGCAAACCCCAGCAGCAGCAGTCCCCTAAAGCCATTGATTGCGAAAGACAGGAGCATTAGAAAACCTTTTAATCTTTCATTTCAGGCACTGCTGGATCTCTATTTGCTAGAAAGCATTGATGAAAGCGACAAACATGCAATTGTATCCTTTCCAGAATCTGTTATTTCTCCGTCCTTAATAAGAACAAAAATGTTCTTACGTGTTTGTCACCTATGTGGTTTTTTTGCAGATTCTTTTCTGATACAAGAAAACAGGTTCCCTAAAATATTCAAGATAAAAACCTTGCTTAGTTTCTCTTAAAATGTAATAATTTTTAAGTTTTAAATCACACCATTCTGTGGCAAAGGACTGTGTGTTAGAAAAGTGCCTAAAATGTGCTGCTTCAGAACAAAAGAGTTTGTAACAGTGGTTTCCAGTTGCTGATTTTTGCCAAAATCATTTGTTTCCCAGCCTAGTTAACAGTGTTTGCTCTTTTTTTTGTGTAAAAAGTATAAGCACACAGAATAATAAA
The DNA here is from genome assembly GCF_017590135.1 of Pyrgilauda ruficollis. NCBI lineage: Eukaryota > Metazoa > Chordata > Aves > Passeriformes > Passeridae > Pyrgilauda > Pyrgilauda ruficollis. The sequence goes on from NW_024527211.1 coordinate 4,533, forward strand.
GGGCGGTTTGAGAACAGTCATTGGGCTGAAGCCTGATTTTTAAGCTGCTGGAACATGCAGACTTGCCTTTCGTGGCTAAACCAGGAAGGGAGCCTGGAGAGCAAAGGGGTTAAAAATGGTTGTAGTCCCAAGCTGCTTTACTCAGACACATCCCTAACATGGGATGTCAGAAAGGGCGGATGACACTTTGAGTGACGGTTCCACATGCAGTTTGAACACAGTTTCAATCAGGCAGTGCTAAGTTGCATTGTAAAGGCACCATAATTTGTGTTGGTCTTGTGAAGACAGGAAATGAGGAGGATAAAACAGCTGTAGAGCTTGTTTTCTTTAATAATTAAGCATTGGATGTTGAAGTGTGTTGAGTGTCCAGCTGGTAGCTTCAGTGATGGAAGCAGAAGCCTGAGTTTATAACAGCCGGAGTATATAAACACCCAATAGCTGCCTTTTTGATTGCCTTCCAGAAATCCACAAGTGTTTCTTTCTGGAAGTATATTCAGGATACAGTTCTGTGATTAGGACCTGACTATTGATATAATGGGTTGTAATAGCTTAAAATGGCAAGATCAGTACCTTGGGATGTTCTGCTTTCTACTATTTTCATGTTCTTATTTCAATGTTTTGCCAAATGTAATGTGATACAAGTTTCTATCTTAGCAATTTATTCACCTTAATTAGATATTCTCAGACAATTTACTTGCTGCTGGATATTATGCATTCCTTTCCAAATAAAACAGAGACTTCTATTGACTCCTTTCCAACTGCCTTTGCTATCCCTTGGGGTCTTGTTAAGCTGATTCAAGGGTTTTGGCTCCTAGATCACAATGATTATGAAGTAAGTATGAAACAGTTGAGTTAGACACATACTGCACTAAACATTGCTAAACTGCAATCAGTAAAATTATTTTTTAAATTGTTACTTAGGTATAATGAGCTATTGAAGCATTAGAAACTTTTTTGTAACACTGGTCTGACATCTTCAGCAACAAGTTATGATTTGAAATTTTGCTTTAACTACTTTGAGAGGAAATTTATTAAAACAATGGAGTAATCAGCTTAAATAATGCTTAATAATTGAGTTTTCAAAGCTGTCTTCAGTTAGGTTTTTAGCAGACTGGTTGGGCACTGTTTCTAGAAGAGTGTTTTGATACTTGAATCATGGAAGCTGTGATGGTAGCAGGAATATTTGAGACTAAAGACTGCAGGAGTGATTTTCAACCTAAGAACTATTCTTCCTGATACTGAATGTTGTTCTTTTCACTGTGTCAATACAACCAATTTTTTTATTGCCTAAGTTATCAAGTAATGTATTCATTAAAAGCAATGTCTGTACACAGGGTTTTGTGAACTTAGAAGGACCTGAATTGCTCCTCTTAACACATTCACTTTGTTCTTGGTGGCTGACATTTTTTTTCCCTGCAAATACTGAAGAATTTTTACTGATGGCAACTTTCATCAGTAAAGTGTTGTCCAAAATTGGAGAAGTATGGTTAGGAAATGAGCAGAAAACAAATATCTCTCAGTATGATAGGTAAGCAGCCTTTTATAAAAGTTACTCTTAAGCTCTGTATTTGGAGAGGGAGAGGAGAGTGAGTTGTAGGGGGAGAGAAAGTGATTTTAGTTTGAATTGTGTTCGTTTTTTGGTGGGAAGGTGGACATGAATAAAGCTTTGTTTTGCCTTTCTACACATATATAATAGCTAACGATCATGTCCTCCTGTGTAGTGTTTGGAGAGTTTTTCTGCTATGATCATCTTCTCTATACAAATGCATGTATTTACATTATGGCGAATGAGTTTACAGTGTTTAAGGAGCTGAAACTCAAACTGTTTGTCACTACCATGCAGCTCTTGCTGTACTGACTTTTATAGACTCATTTGTGTGATCACGTAGTAATCTTTTACCAGTGCTACTTGGTTATTTAAAAATAAGCAGAATTACTAACAGTGGCGAAGAGGCTTATAATTGTGAGGTGACTGTCCTACATAAGATGTAGTTAAATAAACTTTAATTCTGGTGTGACTGGACTTCGAGGGATTGAAAATCAATTACGTTTTCATTTTCCTTCTAGTCCTAGAACTACAGTGCCTGCAGTCAGTACACATCCTCTCCGTGGTGCAGAGTTGCCTGATGCATTTCTTGGGACACCTATTACAAAACTTTCTCAAAAGTGTTCAAGGTATAGTAGATCTACAGACTTTATATTTCAAAATTGTATTGTTTATCATGTGCATGTGTGTATGCTTTTTTGGTTTACCAAGGATTCTATTGAATTTAGTTTTGTATCTCAAAGAAAAAGTCAACTTAGGGACAAAATTAGGTACACAATTTGAAATGGTCCCTGCATTGAAATGTAGATGAGTTTTCTCCACTGCTGAGAATTAGGTCACTTGTGCAGCATAAAATTGGGTATTCTTATGTCAGAGGCAGGGATTTAGGAAATTAGGTATGAAATGTAAAGAAGTAATGAAAAAAATGCCCCAAAGTGCCTGTCAGTTTTTTGTGGGACTGATAAATCACCCCCTGCAGTCAGGTTGTATTTCTTGTTCATCCAGTGTTTTTGTTCTGCATCATCTGAGATGATCACAGCATGATTTTTTTAATTTATTTATTCATGTTCCTAGTTTAAAATGAGTATTTTAACAGGTTGCTGGATTTGGTGGTTCGTCCTGTTCCTTCCCGCTCTGTGGCACAGGATGAGAGCTGGCAGTCCCCGTGCAGAGCTTCTACTTCTTTTGTGGCATCCAGCCCCCTGAGATCAAATACACATCGCTCCAGCTCCCAAAACAGTCTGCCAAGAGCATCAGAGTTGAATTTATTGGAAACTCCTCGTGTGGTCAAGGTTTGTATTTTAAGAAGTCAGTAGCAACCAACCAAACCAGAAGCTTGTGGGCTTTGTTTAAAAGGAAACCCCTGGGTTCAAATTGTGAGGTATTTTTAGCATGCATGTAGTTATTGTATACACAGTCCTTTTCGAAGCAGTAAAATGGGAACAGAGGGAAAGTTTAGTTTTCACTTAATTGGAGTGGTTACCTTGTCCCACAGCTTTGAGAAATACTCTTGTTTTTATTGCATGGAACAAAGTTCAACCTGGACTTTTCAACCTGCCTAAAGATGCAATTTGTGGCTTAACCGTGTCATTATTTAAGTGCCAAGTAGTTTTGTGCAGTTTTATGTGCATTTCTACAATCAAGAACAGTGCTTCAAACTCTTAATCCAGTCACATGAATGACAACTGAGCAATGTCAGTCTCTGTCAAGATTCAGTGATGACTCTCTGCTGCAGTTTTGCTTATCAGTTGTTTGTGTTAAGCTGTATTTCCAGTCACTGCCATCAAACTGTTACCATAAGGCAGTAACACCTGACATGGCCCCTTGCTGCTGATCTTTTTGCCTTTGCCTACCTGAATGAAATCACGTGAGGTGACTGTCCTACATAAGATGTAGTTAAATAAACTTTAATTCTGGTGTGACTGGACTTTGAGGGATTGAAAATCAATTACGTTTTCATTTTCCTTCTAGTCCTAGAACTACAGAGCCTGCAGTCAGTACACATCCTCTCCGTGGTGCAGAGTTGCCTGATGCATTTCTTGGGACACCTATTACAAAACTTTCTCAAAAGTGTTCAAGGTATAGTAGATCTACAGACTTTATATTTCAAAATTGTATTGTTTATCATGTATATACATGTGCATATGTGTATGCTTTTTTGGTTTACCAAGGATTCTATTGAATTTAGTTTTGTATCTCAAAGAAAAAGTCAACTTAGGGACAAAATTAGGTACACAATTTGAAATGGTCCCTGCATTGAAATGTAGATGAGTTTTCTCCACTGCTGAGAATTAGGTCACTTGTGCAGCATAAAATTGGGTATTCTTATGTCAGAGGCAGGGATTTAGGAAATTAGGTATGAAATGTAAAGAAGTAATGAAAAAAATGCCCCAAAGTGCCTGTCAGTTTTTTGTGGGACTGATAAATCACCCCCTGCAGTCAGGTTGTATTTCTTGTTCATCCAGTGTTTTTGTTCTGCATCATCTGAGATGATCACAGCATGATTTTTTTCATTTATTTATTCATGTTCCTAGTTTAAAATGAGTATTTTAACAGGTTGCTGGATTTGGTGGTTCGTCCTGTTCCTTCCCGCTCTGTGGCACAGGATGAGAGCTGGCAGTCCCCGTGCAGAGCTTCTACTTCTTTTGTGGCATCCAGCCCCCTGAGATCAAATACACATCGCTCCAGCTCCCAAAACAGTCTGCCAAGAGCATCAGAGTTGAATTTATTGGAAACTCCTCGTGTGGTCAAGGTTTGTATTTTAAGAAGTCAGTAGCAACCAACCAAATGAAGAACGTCTGAGGTTCGTTTTAAGTGAAATCACCAAAGTATTTAGTAGAAATCCTCCTGGATTGAAATTTTCAGTATGCATGTGGTTATTACATACACAGCCGTTTTGGAAGCAGTAAGTTGGGAAAAGTCTTAAGGCAGGAAACTTTAATTCTCAGCTGATTGCAGTAGACAGCGTGTCCCATAGCTTTGTGAACTAAATTTATTTTTATTGTATGGAATAATTGCATCTTTTCACCTTCTTGTGAAGTAGCATCCATACAAATGAACTAGCTTCATCCTCCTCTTTTGAACCCTTTCAATACCGTAAAATAATCTGAGATAAAAACATATGAATGCTTCTACATAAAGATGTGTAGGTATTTCTGCAGCAGTGTCACTTCCTATTGTGTGCAGCTGATTAATTAATGAAAAAAAGCTGTTGTCTGTTTCTTTGCAGAAGGGCTGTCAGATGCAGTGACTGAAAACGCTATTGTGCAGAGTGAAGTTGTGTGCCGTTACAAGAGCAGTGTAGGAATTGCAAAAATTAATGGGATAAGAGATAACCTTGCAGAAAACAAGATGTCATATCCTTGCTTCCTGAAGAAGTAGTTTTTTAAATTAACTTTTATTTTGTTGGCATTACAAAGACAAACAAAGGGAAATACAAAAAGCATGCCTTTTTATCTTTAAAATGCTGGTATTTTTGGAAGAACAGTGCAGAGGCAAAACTTTGTTGCTATAAACCCAGTTCATAATTTAGGGTAATTAAATTTTTGTAATTTAAGCACAGTCTTCTGTTTTGAGGATTTACCTGGTGCTAAATTAAGTGTTTTTATTTCTTTTCCTAGAGAGCTAAAGTTTTGGCCACATCTTCCGGTTTTCCTGGGTTTACTCCTCAGTCTATTCTCAGGTCCAGCCTTCGCACTACACCCCTAGCAACTCCCTCTGCATCCCCAGGACGATCAGTTACTCCTCCTCTACGAGCAAAGGAACCTAGAATATCTTTCAGAGAAGAGAGCTCACATGCAAAGTGGACAGTTGGGGTAAGCTGGACTGCAGTTAGTGAGTTTTGCAGATAATGCTGTGATTTAATTTAGACTTCTGTTTGCCAAAACTTCTTATACTGAGAATCTGGATTGGAAATCAGATTGGCAGAATTTGGTAAAAAAAAAAAAGATTGTTTTGTGCTAGACATTTTGTAACATGTTCTTGCAGGAACATACTCATAATAAGCATCAAGGGACCATGGTGGGTTTTACTCAGATGTTCAGAATGTTAGTTCACCTTTCAGCTGTACCTTTTCAAATGGTACTGTTGCAGGAAGGTAAGGAATATAGATGGAGCCTCTTGTTTGGATTTGTTAAATTTTGTAAATTGAACATCTGGGAAAGTAACAAAAGTCATAAAGATGCACTGACTCTCAACCTGTCGTTTTGCAACCTTGGATTTACTTAAATGTTGGTAAAAAGAGACCCGTGATGAAGAGAACCTGCAGTGTTTTGTTTTCTCAGGCCTAATGTTCTCAGGTTTGCTTCTTGCCTTGCACCATGGATAGCATCCATGTAGTTTTCAAATGCAGTGGGTCCATCTGACCAGCTGAGGTCCCTTCTGCTCCTGCAGCTGTGTAGCTGGATTCTGTGGTTCAGCCCATCAGCCAGTTGCCAGCATAATGTACCCAAATGAGTGGCACACCAGAGGCATGTGCTGCTATCCCATGTGTGAGTAGCTGGTGTGTTTTTACAATGAGCTACTCAATTGTAACAAGATATACTCTCTCCTGCATGAAATTCTTACTAGTATTGGCACTATGGCCAGATTAATTTGCTTGTTCCATGCCACAGGCATAGTTGAACACCAGCATATTTTAGTAGTGCATATGTGTTTCTTAAACGGGCAACCATAAAGTAGAGAAATCTTGAGTTAGGGTTTTACTAGGCAAAGCTTCGTCTTCCCAAAAACACACAAGTAAACCCAGTGAAGAGCCTTGAAATGACATTGAGCAAGACTGATTTAATCCTAATTCTTTAGTGTCATGGAAACTCAATAAGCAATCTAAAGTGTAATTAATTTTTTCACTCAGCCTTAAATCTAAGATAATGCTAGAATGAGAATTAATTTTTCATTGCCTCACTAAGGGGACATGTGGAACTTAAAAATGTCAGTATTTGTTGGATTTTTTTGTTTTGCTTCAACAACAAGCAGGCTCATGTTGCCGATCTGAACCTTTATTTTAGGTGACAGAAGATGATAAAGCACTATTTGGAGCTTCATCTGAGCATCATCATGGCTTGGTAGAGGATGCTTGGTCTGAAAGTAGAGCTAAACCAACTCTGTTTACTCTGAGCGATCCTGGGGATGGTCGTGCTGAATTGCAGGAATCTTCGGAAAGCATACCTGCAGATGATTTGGAGAAAATGGATGTCAGCAAGGAAAATAGTAACTTCTCTGTCAGATCAGACCAGACTACTTTGGAGTATCATGATGCAAAATCACCTGGTGATTTTGAAGATGATGTCATCTTTATAGCTGCTAAACCAGCTAATTCTTCCACTGTTGACGTTCAAGAATTGGAGAAGGAGGAAGAAAGTGAAATGGTTGAAGATAAACCTTTCCAGATGAAACAACCAGATCCTTCAGGACAAAGAAAAGAAGCAGGTATGTTTCATGCTGTGATAACTTAAGTTACTGAATTTTTTAAATATTGTCAAAAGATTGAATTACTGAAGAGTGCAGTATTTAATGATGAGTTTTCACAAGTGCTCTAAGCTTTTAAAATTACCTCTATATTTTAAGTCCTTTTTTAGGTATCCTGGACCTTATAAATGTATACTTTCCTTGGCTGACATTTTTTTGTGTAGTTGCAGCTGAAAGGCAGCAGTGTGGAAGTTTTGAAAGGGATACACATTTAAAACTTTGACTTCTGGTTATGTTTTAGGAGTACTTCTATAATTTGCAGTAATTTTTACATTTTTTGACTGAAATTATGCATCAGGTTTCTTGTTATACTGGAAAGAAGAACACAGGCCATCTGTGCACTTGAAGTCTTGGTAGCGTTATTTTGTTAAGTCTCTATCCTAGGTGAAATGCATAAAGGATCACTTTAAACTATATAAGCAGTTGAAAAGAAGTGATAATTGAGTGCAACAGGGAAGTTATCCATCTCTTCATTTTTGTAGGATTTGTGGAAGAATCAAATGCTGAATATCATACCCTTCCTGAGTATAAGTCGGTGTTTAAAGCTGCTGAGGCTGCAACTTCTGGGACTGGAAATGAAGGGTGAGCTTATGAAGTAGATACATCTTTGGGTTCACACAACATATAGCTGATGGCTTTTCTGTGTTTGAAAACTGATTTTGACCTGGGGTTAGTTCTTTGCTGTGTTATTATTTGTAAGGGCTTGTCTATTCCATTCTGTCTGTGGCCAAAAGAAATCTGGCATGAATGTAATGCATATTGTCTAGCTGTCAATTTGAGCCTTTTTTCTCAAATTATTGCAGACCATAAAGTATGATGATAAAGACTTCATTCAACAGTCCCATAGAGACCTAGTGAGAGTTACTAAGCAGATACTGTGAACATAAGTTTTTTTCTGAGAATTGTGTAGTTAAAAATGAATCCTGAGATTTCTGTAACTTCAGTGGGTTTATTTTGGAGTTTGAATGCTTTCTGCCAGTATTTTTTACACGTAATTTCTGTTTTCTGTGTGTGCTCACTAGCATCTATTTGTTTATGGGAAGGGAAGCCGTTTTCTCACCAGGTTCTTTAAAAGCTGCAACTGCTGAGTGATAAAGACAGAATGTCAGCAATGAGAAAACACTTAGTTTCAAGTGGTAACTTTCACCTGTACAGACTTCTGTTCAGTTGGTTCTGAACCTCTTATTGTAGTTGCCCTCTTTCTACAGAAGATAAATAATACATTACTCTGTAATATACCTCTGTTATATTTTTATCCAGTGTTGGATAGTTGGAAAGAACGTTAAGTACTTTATTAGCTGCATAAAATGAGTTACAAAGTGAATTACAAATTTAGTCACAAATTGAATATGTTGATGGAGGAATTTCTGATTTTTCTTGTATTTTTTGTGATTTGAAATTTGAAGATTTTACAGTGAGAAAGTAACTTCTAACACTCTTAAAGGTGTGTTTTCAAGCTTTATGATGAATTTCTCTCTTTTCATGAAGTGAAAAAACCTACCAGGAGTCTGAAATGACCTCTTCATCAGAAGAAAAAGCCATACTGGTTGCAACAAATCCACAGCTTGCTGAATCCCCGGAGGCAGACAGTGAATGTATGTTGGAAATGTTCTGTGTGGTAGGGTAGCAGAGCTCCTCAAGTGAAATGTGTAGTTTACCACACCACTGTAGGTGTCTCAGATTGAAATAGTAGTAGCATGTTACTGCTAACTTTCATTAGACTGTAGAGAGAACACCCTCCTTAAAGAAAGTCCTTGGAGAAAGTGCATAGTGAATCTTTTAGTTCTTGATTAAAATATTGAGATGCTGGTAGAACTTAAAGTATTATAAGGAGAGATCAGTGTTTATTTTAATGTTGTACACCACTACCAATTTGTGTGCCATGGGATCTGCTGCTTGATTTACTATTTTAAAAGATGATGCATCCTCAGTGTTCAGACTGAAGCAACTGTCTACCAGTGTGCCTTTGCAGCCACATTTTCCTCTTTGTTTCCTCTCCATGGACTTGACTGATTTTCTCCTCCTTCTTCCTTGCTGTGGGGCTGCATCCTTTACCCAGTCTGTAGTTATCACAGTTGAAACCCAGTTGACAACTAAGCCCCACACAGCCACTCACTCATTTCCCCTGGGTAAAGGGGGGAGAGAATCAGAGAGCTAAAGGTGAGAAAACTCATGGGTTGAGATAAAGACACCTTAATAGGGAAAGCAAAAGTCTTGCATGCAAGTCAGGCAAAACAAGGAATTCATTCACCACTTCCCATTGTCAAGCAGGTGTTCAGCCATCTCCAGGAAAGCAGGAAAATGGGTCATGGGAAGGAAGACAAACACCATAACTTCTAATGTCTCCTGATTCATCCTTCTTTCACCTGCCTTTTATGCTAAACATGATGCCATATTTTATGGGATGTCAGTTGGGATCAGCTGTCCTGGCTGTGTCCCCTCCCATCTCCTTGTGCGCCCCCAGACCACTCACTGCTGGCATGGTGTGAGAAGCAGGAAAGGCCTTGGCTCTGTATAGGTGCTACTCAGCAGTTACTAAAACATCCCTGTTATCAACACTGCCTTCAGCACAAATCCAGAATAGAGCAGTACCAGCTACTATGAAGAAAATTACTATCACAGCCAAAACCAACACAATAGTTTTAGCTTTTGGAGAAAGCCCAATATATGTGGCAGGATGGAGAACCATATTGTTGGCTCTTGCTAGCTCTGTGACTTCTTTTTGCTTAAACTTACATCATTTATATAAAGGTTAAGGTAAAATTACATAAATCTCTTCTAGCTGTGATAAGTATCCTTGACAGTGAGGATATGGTCAGTACTCCTTCTCAAAATCGCCTTGAGGGCAAGCGTGTGGATTTACCTGAAGAATGTAACCCTGAAGCAGCTGAAGCGGAAGAAGTCCCTGTTTCTAACAATCCTCCCAAAACTGAGGAAATTAATGTAAGTAAACTATTTTCCCATTTTCTACGCAATAGAACAGTTTGCAAATTGAGGAGACAGACCTGTTGTACTGACAATTTGGAGACACTCAAAAATGTGTCTGTTTCTTGAGCTGCTTAACACAAGTTAAAAACCTTAGTGTTGTATGGGCAGATACGTTTTTTTTCTTCTGCATTCTCTGTTCCTATAACATGAATGGGACCTGTCAAGACTTAGACCTTTGAGAGCAAATAAAACCAAAATAAAAGCCTAAATTTTTTTTTAAACCAGCTAGGCATTAATTTGATTTACTTGAATTCAAACTTTATTTTACTTAAAAATTAGTTTTTTAAAATGTTAAAGACGATAAGAAAGTTACAGGAGTGCAGCTTCTTTGTACTGGTAACCAGTTACCAAAGGACAAAAATATGTGGAAACCAAACTCAGAAGAGTGCTTATTTAGGTGCTTAGGTCGTTTGTTCCTTCTTAAAACACAGAATTCCCACTAGCGAGCTCATTTTGGTGTCAAGATATTTCTTCAAGAGATGGAAGCATTTAGAACCTATGTGTTATGTTATCTCATGCAGTCCAAGTGACTCCTCAAATTGCAGTGTTGAGTTGTTGGATGTGATGCCTGACCAATGTAAATGCTACTGTCAGAACTATCATGACTGAAGCTTTAAGCATTGGGGACCAAATGCACTTTACCCTATCAGAGGCAGTGGGGCACTGCTGGCTGTGTACACACCTTGTGCTGGAAAACTGCTCCTGGTCATGGCAGTGACAAATGGTCAATTCTGAACAGAAATATCAGAAACAGAGCATGTGAACTGCACACAGGGACTGCTCTGGTCCCTGTGCCTCAAGTACATAAACTCTTAGCTGGTGCACAAAAGTGCATTGTTTCACATTCAGGGTGGTCTTAAGGGAACTGTCGTCAGTTTCATCTAGCTCAGTGTGAAGTTAGTCTGTTTGGTATTGAATAAAGTATTAACAGACATTTTTTAACTTTAGGTTATAGAAGATACTTCAGAACCAGCACCTGAAACATCACCATATAGTGAGCTAGATCCATCAAGAGTTCTTCATTATAGCTATGAAAATATAGAGCAACAGTTTGCATGTGATTTGCCTGATAATAAAGATAGTGAATGTGATGCAGCTGAGGGAGATGGAGACCTTTTTCTCTCTCAGAATAATTTTACCTTAGTTTTGGAAGGAGAAGAAGGGGAAGCAGAGATGGGAGACCCTACATCAATAGATGCTTCTAAACCAGATGACACAACAACAGAAGAAAAGCCTCTGACCAATTTAGGGAATACTGAAAACCAGGAACATGTTACAAATTCAGTGTCGACTGTAACTGGCGATCAGGAATCTCAAAATATTGCAGAGTCACTCCCATATGTGCCTGAACCTATTAAGGTTGCCATTGCTGAGAACTTACTGGATGTAATCAAGGACACGAGAAGTAAAGAATTTACATCTGAAGTTGTAGAGCAATCAATTCATGAAACCATAGGTAAAAAGGTAACTAGATTCCAGAAGGTAAAGGCTCCCTTAACACCTGTGTTAGAAGCAGTGGGAGAGGAAACCAGCAGGCATCATTATGGCACTGCTCCAAGAACCCGCACAAGGGGACAGCTGGGTAGAAGTCCGAGTGTTCTGTCAGCAGGCGCTCAGCAGCTGCTGAAGACTGACAGCCCTGCTCTGCTCGGACTGTCTCCTCGGAGAAGTACCAGGCGAACAAAAGAAGCATCTGAGACTCCCAGGCTCCAAACAGAGGAAAATGCTCAAGAGGAGAAAATACCTGTGACACCTGTTACTCCTAGGAGAGGTAGGAAACCTAAACTGTCTAATTTAGAAAAAACAGAAAGCAGCCATTCTGATGGACAGACCTTGTCTGACAGTACGCAGCCTGTTACTCCCAGAAGAGGGTTAAGGAGAGCAAAGGAAGCTGCATCTGAACTCCAAGAAGAGGCTAATGAGCAAACGCCTCTTGCTGAAGGCAGCATTATTGCTTCTTCTGATTCCAGAAGGACTAAAGGAGGAAAAAGTTCAGTTGGAAATCCAGAAATTGGCAAGAGTGACACTGATCATAAAGTGAAACCAGCAGTCAGTCCCAGCAGAAGTGCAAGAAAATTGAAAAGCTTTAATTTACAGTTTACTGAAGATACTGTACAGGATCAACAGGTGCAGCTTAGTGACCAACTCCTTTTACCTGTGCCAAGTAAAAGAGGCAGAAGAAGAAAGATTAGCTCATCAGAAGTTTCAGAAAATTCTGATGTTGATGTGTCTAAATCATCGCTTCCTCAAACAGAATTTAAACTTCCTGTCACGCCTAGAAGAAGTGCTAGGAAGGCAGCACAAAACCTCTTGGCAGACCCAGAGTCTACCTCTTCTCAGGAAGACACACATTCAGGTGTGAAAGTAGAAGCCCTTGATACTCCTAAGAGAAAAACTAGGAGAGTGCCACAGGAGAACCCAGAAAAAGAGGATACTCATGTACAAGCTCCTGCAGAGCCAAATGAGGAGCCAGCCACGCCCAGGACTGCGGTGAGGACAGGGCGTCGGGGCAGGAAGAGGAGATCAATGTCTGAGGAGACCTCCCAAGGACCTGGTGGCAGTCCTTTGCTGCTTGAAGACATAAACCCCTCAGGACCTGATCAGACATCAAGAGCTCTGACAGATCGTGTTACAAGAACCAGATCCCGCAGGACTGCCATCCATCAGAAACTGTCTGTTGAGGAAAATGAGGCTTTCCTTTTCTCTCCTCCTCTCACAAAGCTCACAAAGAAATTTGAAGGTAGGTGCACTATGTTTATATGCAAAAGAGGGCATACCCTCTTCTTTAAACCACCAAAAACAAACTGTGAGGATGGCTTTAAGTATTGTAAAAAATGTAAGTATGCAAAAGAAAAAATTCACCAAGAGGCAGTTCATCTTTTGGCTGAAGTCTGTGTGACTGCCTGCTTAGTTCTGGTAGAAATGGATTATGAAGCTGATCTAAGCTGTGAAATTAAATTTAAGCTGTGTTTTTGTAAGGAACTTAATTTCTGTCAGATTTTGAAAACCAGAGATTATTTGTGAATATATGGTTGCCACCCCTTCCCCTCAATAGAAAAATAAAGGATGTGTGTTTCAAGTTCTGTTCACTTTTCAAGTTCAGATGAGCTGCATCTTGCAACAAACTGTACAGCTGTTTAATTATGTGATTCTTTTTCATGAGTGCGTACTTTGTCGGTGAAATTACTGTACACAGGAGTCTTTTAATTAGAGTACATGATAAATTTTTTTGAGATGTGTAAGGACTGTTGATGCCTCTGGAGTATAATAACTTTGGTTATGTAAGTGCAGGTAAAATCATTACATTGGCTTAGTTTTGTGAAACTAACTTTATGGTAAAAGAATGAATCCCGAGAGGCAGTTACTAGGGGGGAAAATGCCTTTGCATGGAGTGTTTATAAAGCTGATTGGACCTTTATTTTTGGAAGCTATTGTGCTCTTGTCAGCTGTAATTCAATATTACTGTCCCTCATGTGTAGTGTATGTGCATGCTAACAATGCATTGTCATTTTAGCTGGAAAAACAGACCATCCTGTGAAGTTTCAGGATTTAGACCCGGATTTGTCTTCTCAATTTGTCTTTTCACCTCCTCTTTTGAGGTCAAGGAGAAAAAATGTAGCTAGCATTTCCCGAATTGTGAAAGAAGCAGTAAGTAAAAACTCCAGTTGTCCCATGTTCTTGATTTTAATTCGGTACCATTTTTTGGGATCGTGCTTTGCAATGCTTTGCCTTTTTCATTGGAAACATATTTAAAAAGAGCTTGAAATGAATCAGCTAAAAATTTTATTGTTTTTCTTCATGAAAACTATATACAAAAGTCAGTTTTGAATCTATGTAAATTAAGAATTGATAAATACTGTTTTGCCTTCAGCAAAAGGCACAGTGGCTCTCTTTAAACTTACTTGGTATGTCATCTTTTAATTTCAGAATTTTAACTTTTAGGATGGTAAAATAATTTGATGTGAAAGGTTTGTTTTTGAAAGCAAAGGGTATTTTTGGAAATAACTTTGGCATGATTTTGTAATGAAAAACCATTATTATTCCATAGAAGTCTAAGAACTTGTTCATGAATAACATTTTTGTTGTCCTAACATAGGAGCTTCCAGCTAAAGAAGAAGAGGATACCAAATCCATAGAGTCCGGGGGAAAGCAAAAATTGAAGAGAGGTAGAACTCCAAAATCAAAAATGAAGAAAGCAAGCAAGTATGAAATAAGTTTTGAACAGTTATTTCTTCATGTGATAGTGACTCAGCTGTTAAATACCCAACTACTTCTTCCACACTTGGCTGTGCCGGTCTTCTCTCACTCCATCAGCCTGTCCAACTTGCTGGTCTAATAGGCACTGTTTCCCCATTTAAGAAGGTTTGGTTTGCTAATGGAAAAGGGAAAGAATAAAAAAGGGCAGGTGGATATTAATTGCAGTGGTGATATTGCAGTGCTCTTACATTGTCTTATTCCACCTTATGAACTCAAACTCTTCCAGTTTAGCTTCTCAGACAAGGTGGGCGATGGCCAGACAATGAGTAAAGGGAATGAAAGCAAAACAAACAGATCTATGTACCTTTTCTACCATAATTCTATGTACAAAGAAGCCCATGCATTTTTTTAAATTGATTTTGGAATTCCATGTCATTTTTTTTCTGAATTAAATACTGTTAGTACTGAAAAATTGATTTGATGCCTGTCCTTCTTTTCAGAACCACAAAAGATTCTTGGTCACCTCCACCAGTCGAAATAAAATTCATCTCTCCTTTTGGAAGTCCAGTGGATGGAACAAAAACTAAACAGAAAGAAACTACAGATGCAGCAGGGAAGACCCTAAGAAAGAACAAAAAAAGACTGTCTAATTTTCCAAAGCCAGTTGTGCGCCGGAAGATGCTGTAACTGTTTTTTTAAGTTTATAATGTACACCACTGTTTGTAAAGTCATCAAAATTGTGTGAATTAGTAAGAAGAAAAATCATAATTTGGAAGAGATAATTTATATAAATTATTGTAAAATTTCATTAAAAATGGTCTTCAGTAAGTAACTCCATATGGAGTGTGATTTCCTCAGTCAATGCAGTTTTCTATTTTATATTAAGACTTCATACATTTATATAATATGTAAATACAGCTTATTTTAGGAATGTTAAATAAAAATGTATACTTCACAATGTGCTTACTGTCTGATAGCTTTTTGAGGGAATATTGGGTTGAATGACCTGTATTGCTCAGAACTTTTAATGTTGATTTGTGGGAGTTACAGACTCTCAAAAGTGATTCCAAAAGCTTTTAAAAAGTTTGTTTAGAATTTCTGTAACAAGTAAACATTTTAAGCGTACTAGTTTTAATTTTAAAATTATGTTTGACCTTCTGGCACAAATAATTGAACTTACAATACAAACTGGTAATTCCTTACATTCACGGTTAAGTTGTACTGTATTGAAGTCAGAATGTAAACAATTGCGTTTTAAGCTGTGCAATATTTTTTTTTGTATTTGTCTTAAACTTTGGGAAAGCTGCTCTTTAGTTCATAAAACCAGATCACACCTCAGATGTGTCGTTATTTCTAAAAATTTGTTGTCAGCAAAAATTTACATGTACAGATGGTGTGATGCCTACAATAGCATATCAGATTTAAAGGGATATTACCCAGATACTTTGAAATTTGAGCCAGAATTATTTTCGTAATATGACTGCTACTATAATTGAAATACGTACTGTCTGTAAACATGCTTTGCAGTATTTGAAACCTGCATATCACAGCACTGAAAACCTGATGGTAAAGCCTATATAATAGTCTGAAAAAGGTACAAAATTGTACAGAAATCTTAGTTACAAACCGTATTTTTGAATAATTGTTTCATTAACAGTCTTGGGTTAAGGAGTATATGTCCCTATAAAGTTTCAATTTGTATAAATAAAGTCACAAACCTATTCTTTTAAAAGCAGACATGGAAGTACTATTTTGATGTGCAGTCTTTTAGACAATGGATTATTTTTCTGTATGTTAATTTATACATGGATGCAACTTTGAAGACTACAGAATGGTGGAACCTGATATTAAACTTTTCAATTAGTAAAAACTACTACAGTTATTTAAGACATAAGTTATTTATTAACTAATAGCTTGTACATAGTGAATGAATGTATTAATAACAGACTAAGCGTGTGAAAGAAGATTGTTCTGGGGCTGTGATTTTTCTGTCTCAGAACAGAGCATTCTAGAGAAGCAGTTGCATGCACTTGAATATTTTTCTCCTTGGGGAAGTATTCATGGCTGATTGAAAGCTTAAAAAAAATGTCAAAAGTTTAAAATGTGAAAGTGGCAGTAAATTGAGACCTTTGAGTCAAGTTAGTAATTATTTTTTCTGTGTATTTTGTACATGAGTGACTATAAATATGGTCAAAGAGGAAAGGGGAGGGAAGTTTAGCAAATTTTTATATTCACATTTCTCAGAAGTGCAGTGAATAGCTCAAAATGGGGTAAAAGGTCAAATTTTCAAAATGGGAATAGAATACAGATGGCAAATCTGACTTTTTTTTGTAGTGTGCAAGAGTATTTGTAAAATACTCTGATTATTGTCAAATGGAATTGACTGATGAAATGGTAGTGAAGATTGCTTAATAGGGTTTTAATGCATTTCTGTAATTTATACTTATATATATGTATATTTTTGTATGAAAATTATTTAGAAAAAATGAAAATATAGCATTAGCCAATTTTATTAGTTTTTAGTGTCTATTTTATTTGCACTTCAGCTAAAATATCCTCATTTGTCTGTGCTTAGGAAGAAAGCAAGCAATAGCAAAAGACAATTGGCAATAGATTTAATAACTTCCTAAAGGTTTGCAATTTTCTAGTAACTTCTTACTTCAAAGGAGTTTTAATTATGTGTTGACATATTTTACTTTTTTCCCTTTTTTTGTAACTGGGATTTGGTGCACAGTTCTCCAGTGCAGACCAGTTTCCCCGAGGAGCAGTTTAAAAAGGAGCCTGAGCATCATGTGTAACAAGGAGTGGACGCTGAGAAATTTGAAGGGCATAGAAGGAAATGGAAGCAAAACCAGATGCTGTGGCTCTGTTTAGAGCCTGAGGAAAGGAAGAAGCTGGGGAACAGTGTTCAGGCACCAGCTCAAGGATGGGTTTATAATGAAGTGGAGAAAATAGACTTTATGTGGGTGCTTTCTGCGTAGGCTTGCTACATGTGTGAAGGATGAATGGAAAAGTTTTGCAGCTGTTTGCACATGGATCTGAGAGGGAGAGAGTAGTAGTGTCAGAGAAGGGCAGGAGGGACGTGTAGAGGAGGTGGGATGCATTGTGGTGGTGGATGGATGCTGAAAGCTGTGGATAGAGCTGAAATTTTCTAGCAAACAAGGTGGGAATTTCACAGCTACAGCTCATTGCTAAAAGAATATTCTGAAGTTATTCTATAGAAAGGGATATAATTCTTTTATTCCTTAATGTTTTTATCCCCTAAAGAAGTTCTGGATGGCTAAAAGCTGAAGCCAGATTGTGCATCTGTACCTTTGGGGTGTAACCCCAGAGAAAACGCCAGTGGAAGGTTGACCTCCTTGGGACAGCAGAATCTTGGCTTTCAGGAAGAATAAAATGGGGTGCAATGGCAGATTTTATTTCCAGAAAGCACACAGCAGGAGATTTAGTGATGGGAGTACGAATAACATCAAGAGCTGTTAGAAGGTATTTTCTAAGAAAAGAAATGTCACAGTGGAAATTATTCTCGAGTTACCTCACAAACTTCTTCAAATATTTATAAGCTAAGACTGATGAAAGTATTTGTTCTAGGTAATAACATGAAGGAGAGTTAAATCTATTTTACTTTCAATAGCCACTCGGGGCTTGAAGTGCTAATTAATTCATGTTGACTTTGTTTATTTGCCTTAATATTTGTACATGTCCAATGTGCAAGTAAGGGCACAGATAACTATTTAATCCCCAATCAGAACTTTCTCTTATGGAAGGCTACTCTCAGGGTTGTCAGTGCAATAAATTTGTTTCCTGCAATTTCATGTAACTAATATATAGCAAAGTTGTTGACTTGTGGGGGAAAAAAGCAGCTATAGCAGAAAACAATCTACATGTTCTCGTGAGTAGTTAGGCAATGCTTGCAGCCAATTAGTCTAGGCCAATCTGAAAATACTGAAACAACAGAATTTTAGGTAATAGGACAGCGTTTGTTTCTTTTGTTTGTACTTTTGTCTTCTGTGCAAACTTCAGGGTTTCCATTCAGGAATGCTTTTTTCACCAAAGTAGTCGAGATAATGAGTCCCTTTGATATGCTTGAAGATCAACATACTGTGGTTCCTGATGAATTAAAGCTGTTCCTAAAATAAAATGCATTTTTCAGCACTGGGCTGTGTGGATGACCAATATGTGAGGTAGAGTGAAACATGCAAGTTCTGATTACTGATGTGGCCATTCAGGTCAGTTCCTCCTTGGCTGTGTCATGACTCACAGCAGGCATTGATGTGCTGTGCATTGCTGCAGAACTTGGTTTAAACCTGAATTGAAACATGAATTATTAGTGAATGACTGCTTAGTTGTGTTTTGATACTACAACTGGGGTTTTAATAACAGTGAGAGAAGGATGCAGGAGGTGGGTGTGTGATTTCTGTGAAAACCAACAGCACAAGCATATGTGATTTCTGGGGCACAGAAAAACCTTTGCTTTTGACCTGTTCTGGCTTCTGACCCTGGTATCTTCCTTAAAGGACAAGAACAGTGTGCTCATGTCAGCAGGACCCAACAGTTACATGGGCCAGGTAAGACCTTAGTCAAAGAAGCAACTAAAATCAGTTTTCACTAGTTCACTGCTGTAGATTGGTCTGTTTTTTTCTCTCTCCTTATTAACATTCCCCTAAGTGAAATGCACGTGTCTGGTGTTCATTGGTTCGAAGTGTTATGTAGTGTCACCTACATTTCTGTCATCCTGGAACTGAACACCAAAATGCAGCACATGCTGTCACCCAGAATCACAGAGTAAACTGAGTTGGAAGGGACCTGCAAAGATCACTGAAGTCCAACTCCTGGCCCTAAACGCACCTTATGTCTCAGAGCATTGCCCAAACATTTCTTGAATTTTGCCAGGCTGGTGTTGTGACCATTTGCTTGGGAAGCCTGTTCCAGTGCCCAGCCACCCTCTGGGTGAAGAAACTTTTCGTAATACCCAGCCTAAACTTCCCCTGACACAACTTCAGAGGGCCATTCCCTCTGATCCTGTCACTGGGTACCGCGGAGCAGAGATCAGCGCCTGCCCCTCCTCTTCTCTCGCAAGGAAGGTGTAGCTGCAGTGAGGGCTCCCCTCAGTCTCCTCCAGGCTTATCAGACCAAGAAACCTCAGCCACTCCTCATACATCTTCTCCCCTAGGCCCATCTTCCTTGCCCTCTGGATGCTCTGAGTTTAGTATCCTCCTTCCAGGTGACTCGCAGAGCCGAGGCTGCCCAGCTGCCGCTGCTGGACTCGCAGTTTCCGGGAGCAGCCCCAGCGCCCTCCCCGGGCAGGCCCTGCCGCTAGAGGCGGGGCCTGCGCCCCGCACGCGCCTCGCAACAACATGGCTGCTGCTTAGCCGGGCTGCGGCTGCGGGCTTCTGTAGGAGGCCGTGCTGCCTGACAGCCAAGGACTGCCTGACGTGCTGCTCTGGGAATTAAGGTGTCAGATATCGTTTTGGAGAAACAGTGGTGACAGGTCTTTCCTGGTGTGACGCTGGTTTACTGGTGTGCTGGAGAGAACAGAATCCTTAAACTGGCAGGAGAGAGTCAGCGAACAGCAGGCCCTGTTGCATGGGTTGCAGGTGTTTCTGCAGTTGATCTTGTCAGGCTGCTGGTTGTAAAAACCTGCTGGAGAATTAAATGTTCCAAATCCATCTGGATACAGCCTTGGGCAGCCTGCTCTAGGTGGTGGCTGGAGCAGCAGGGCAGTTTGATGAGATGACTGCCAGTGGTTCCAGAAGGCCATTCTAGAATTCCTTTATAAAGCCAAGATTGTAGAACTTGTGCTGGGAGGGGCAAGCAGTGAAATTCCTCGCTGCTGTGTTCTGTGCTGAGCCCCTTGGCACTTACGTCTGCCTGTCCAGGTAAAGGAAGCAGTGTGGAGACAAGCATTTGACTCAGCGCAGACTTTAGGAACTTTGGCTTGCTTAGCCATGTTAGACAGGCTGCAACTCTTTAATGAAACAAGAGTTGTGCCAGACAAGAGCCACAGCAGATAGCTGGGTAAATTTGCACTAATTCTGATTTGTGCTGGTTTTGTTTTCTCACCTAAAGGAAAAGCAAACTGCAACTAATACAGAAACTTAGCTGTTGGGAGCTCATGGGATAGAGTGCTGAAATCCTTTCTAATTCTTATCTTCTGCTGCATGTTTATGCTTCCTCACAAGCACAAACTTTTTAAAGTATGATTATTCTGAGATCAAGTCTTGCTAACCTGTATAGTAGACTTGAACTCAGTGTATTGTTCTCTTCCCTGTGATTTATCTTGTCCATCTCTCTGTGTCACTTTTTGTTGATCTCATAGGCATCAGAAAAGCTCAAGATTCTCCTTTTGCTCTGCTGTGAGATGAAAAACTGTCCCAAGTGCCATTTCTTTTGAGCAAAAAAGAGCTACAAATGATGCATGGGAGATTTGTCACTGCATACTGATGAAGCTTGGGTCAGTCTCAAAGATATTTATGGCTGACATGAGTCTCTTTGCCTTTTTTTCTTTATATCCAGTGAAGAATGCGAGACCTAACGGCTCAGGTAACGAGCAGTCTGCTGCAGTTTCCAGAGGTGACTGTTGAGGCACTTGGGGAAGATGAGATCACCCTAGACTCTGCACTGTGTGGGAAGTTTTCTGGAGGTGAGCATTTTCCTTTAAACTTGGATTTGATATGAAGTTGTTATTGCCTGAAGCACAGGATCATGGCATCAGGTTGTTCTGTTAAGTCAAATGCATCAGGTTCTGATAGTGCTAAGAGGATATTTTAGCAATTAGAAGCATTGAAAGTGCCACAGCCTGCTCCAGTCCTGTGCTATTTAAATAATACAGCTGACCATGCCCTCCTCAGTTCTGAATGAAATAGAAGGCAATTTTCAAGGAAGAAAGTGTTGTTTTGGGATGTATTCTTTTTACCAGCTCAAGCTCTATGTCCATCATAACATCGCATGCCTATGAAATAGTTACAGAGACACAATATGCTCCTTTTTCTTCTCTAGTCTAAATAAAAAATGGAAAGAGGGGCAGGTCTGTTAAGTGCTGCCCATGTATTTCCAAGGTATTTAATAGGATGCAATTGAGGACCCAGTGAGAGCTGCTGACAACAGATTAGGCAGTTGACTTTCTAGGTGATCTGAAGGTAGAGCTGGATGCCTGTCTGGATGTCTGGGCTGCTGTTAAGACCAGGTAGAATCTTACCTGCCTGACTGTAGTTGTAGTAATGGAGCTCATCCTTCCTTTGAGCTTGAAGTTCCTCAGTAAAGGAGCAAGTGTTAAACTCTTGAGTGAAACACCACTTGTTAAATTCTTTCTGGGATCAGCACATATAAAAGTTGGAATTACACATGCAGTGCCCATGTTAAGATGATTCCCTGCCCAAATCCCTTCCCAGAGGAGGCGTGTGTCAAGCAAAATTCTTAAACTGGAACTGAATTGGTTTAGATGGGCTGTATTTGAAGTATGCTTTGAGACTTGTATTCCTGTACATATTTAGGTGTTTTATTAGCAAAACCAGGCTGAGTATGGTGTACAGAGTAGAGCTTAGTCTACTGTAATCTTTATCCCAAAGAGTCAGTGTTCTTGAGTGCAGGAATGACAAGTACAAATGCAAAAGGTAGGTTGGCCTTCCTCCCTTTGGTGCATGAGATGGGAAGGCCCAGTGCCAGTGCTGTTGTTTCAGTTCTTGTGCTGGGTGTTTGTTGAGTGCTGTTCGTGTTGCCTTGCAGGCAGAAGCGGCCTGGCGTGGCTGGCGTGCGGGCCCCAGCTGGAGGTGGTGAACTCGGTGAGCGGAGAGCGGCTCTCTGCGTATCGCTTCAGCGGAGTGAACGAGCAGCCTCCCACCGTCCGCGTGGTGAAGGAGTTCTCTTGGCAGAAGAGGACTGGACTCCTGGTTGGGTTGGAGGAAACAGAGGGAAGCGTTCTCTGTCTGTACGACCTTGGGATCTCAAGAGTGGTTAAAGCAGTTGTTCTTCCAGGAAGGGTACGTATCTTTTTGGGGAAATGAAGGTTTTGTGTTGTTTGGTGCTGCATAGTCTTGTTTCAGGAAACGCTTTGGAGCACCTCTTTGAAGGTTGTATGTTTTCTGAATTGTATTAACGCATTGTCAGTTCAGAATACCCAGCCAAGAGAGCCTTTGTCTCAACACCTCTTTCTGCATTTTTGTCGTTTTTGTTTAAGGCTCTAAGGACCACCGTGTTTCTGGTATTATTTTCCCTGTGGGTTTATAGTGACTGCATGCTGCATAGTATTTTCCCACATTTTCCTGGTTTATATGAGGCAGAAGGGCACCATTCAGATTCTGTGAGCCAAGTTTTCTCTGTTCTTCCTCAGAATGAGGAAAAAGCAGTGCATAGCATAGTGGAAAAATATGTCATTTCAGGAGCTTCAACATGGAATATTGTTGGAATACTCTTTGAAGAACTAGTAAAGATTCATTTTAATACAGTTGTACAATGAAAAAAAAATCTTAAAAGAAAAAAGTTAGAAGCAGCAACCCTTGAACCTTGTCTAATTGCGCAGCAAGATGCGTTCTGTATTTCCTCATCACAGTCACTGAGACTTGAAGGATGAGAATTTGAATAATCAAAATATTCTTGTTAGTCCTCTGATAGCAGTGAAGATTAAAAATTTAATTTGAATCATAGGAATTCTAAAAGAGGATAAAGTTACCTGAATTTTCTAGAGGTAGCTGTAAGCTTGGATTTCTTGTGTTCAAGGTGAATTGTGAAGCAGGGGGAACATGAAAACATTGAAGAGGGCGTAAGTAGTCCTTTCCACTTGGCCATGCTTGGAGTTGCAGGGTCTCAGTTTTTCTGCTTCAGGAAATATATTAATTTCAAGAGCCCTTTTTCTGTGAGTGGGATGTTGGGTATAACCTTGGAGTGTTCAGAAATCCTCTTCTGAAGTAACTATTAACTCACACATGGATTAAGTGCAGCACCTTCTCTGCAGTGGACTACAATTGATTTCTTACCATGCCTGTGCATAGAGGTCTTGTGGAAAGTACTGGATCATGTTAGACAGTAGGGATGTGAGAGATCTGATTTTTATAAGTCAGTTTGTTCTGTCCAGTCGTATTCAGTGAAACAAGGCAATGTGTGTTTTTCCATGAGACAGGTTTTAGAAATTATTTTTCAGAACCAGTTACTGAAATGAGGGCATGCACTGAAAGGCTTCAGTGTATGAATAATGTGATTTTGGTGATTATATATTATTAAGGGAGTGGGATGAAACTAGTGAGACATGTTAATTCTGTAGCTGATCTCTGCCTGAAAGCATATTTTTTCCTACATTTCAGCCTTGATGCAAGTAGGGGGCTGACCCATTTCGAAGCATTGATGTACATGAAACAGTTTTTCCCTGGAATCCTTGGAGATGAGAATGGGAAGCATATATATTTATAAACAATAGTAAAATTAAGAAATTATTTAAAATCTGCTGAAGAGTAATGTCACTTTAAATATGTGGCAAAATTCAGATAGGGATTTACTTTAGCAAATCTGCAGTTACTCACCATAACTACTGATACGTAAATAGATAGTGGAGGCCTAATTAGGTGTCAGGAAAAAATTGTGAAGGTACAGCTAAAGCTCAGAAATCTGAAAGAAAACGTTTGTTACAATGCCCAAGTAAAGAAATTAGAAGCTCCTTCTGTTTGCTGTTTTTTTAAATATGTTCAGATTTACTGCATTTTAAGTTCAGTATTAAAGTAGGCTTCAACAATAGGAACAGTGTTTTCCCTAGCAGCTGAACTAATAATTTCTGTTCCTCCTCCTCAGGCAGAGGAGGACATAAACAGAGCTTATTGCTTTGATGGACAGAAATCTCCTCACCTTGACTGCTGCATAAAAGGTAGTCACTTGCTTGCCTCCATTATTTGTCTTTTCTGTTTTGTTTTCAAACCTGTAGGCACTACACTCATCTTGGAGGAGGAAGGATTCCTGTCTGTGCTCTTACTTTTCAAGAGCCTGAGAATGATCTTCAAAATTGTTGCTACTTATGGGCTGTTCAGTCTACACAACAAAGGTGAATAAAAATTGCAATAAGCCACTGATTTTGCTTTTTAAAAAATTTAATATTTGTTCACACAGAGTTGTGCCTAAAAGAGGACGATGACTGTTGCTGGTTGCTTCATGAGAGCTTCAGAATTCTTTGGAGTCCTTGTGTGCCAGTTCAGCTTCCCTGGAAGAAAAGGAGCAGTGTTCAGCAAACAAATCAATGGATTCCAGCTGGGATAAGGAAAAAGTCAGAGTGTAGAAGGGTGCACTGCATGCAAGAGAGGGACTGGAACTTAGGTGGGAAGGGGACAAACATACCTCTGTCTCTCTCAGCATCAGCAAACTACTTATCCCAGCTGTTCATAGACTGGCAGTCTTCTTGAGCTTGACTTCAAAGCAGTTTTCATGGAGAATGCTTTACTGTGAAAAGCTATTTCCAACAATTTTAGGTCCATACTGCATATTAGAGCTTTCCAAACAGAGGCATAGGTAGCATTTGCCCCTGAAGCTGTTTGTGTCAAAATTTCCTCCTTTCTGTTTTAATGGCTAATGTGACCAATTACCATGTTTTGGGAAGCAGTGTTTATCTTTTCAGCAAGAGCATGCTCTTAAGTTAGTTTCAGCCTAGATCTAATAAAATGATAATGAGGATTGTAAAGCAGCTTTGTAAGCAAATGTCCTCATTTATACCTTTTTCAGTGAAGGGAATGCTGTGAATTTACATCTCTTGCAGTTAGCATTTGGTGACAGGAAATGTCTGGCATCAGGACAAGTCATGTATGAGGTAAGACAGGCTTGTATGTGAGAGATGAAAAGATAAAGTTTCCCTGAGTATCAGTTAAGTTGGCTCTTTGTGTATGAGTGAAAGCTGAAATTTCTAGTCATTAAAATGAATGCCTGATGAGTTTATGGAATTATAGTGTTTTTTCTTACAGAACTGTCCCTTGGTATGGTGGACATCTTGTTCAGGTCCACATTTTTTATTAAAATTGATTTTATCTTTAGTAATTTTATAAGATGGGATTCTTTGCTTAGGCTTCATGTTAGTTTTTCAAAGAGATGGTTTTGATTTTTATTAACTACTGTGCATGTGTATCTGTTATTTCCAAAATTCCTGAATAAAACAGAATAGAATGTGCATGTTTCAGGACAAATGTTACCCTTTTCAGTAATGAAAGACTTTTTAATATATTAATTTATTTTTAGACACCTTTGATATTTATTTGTAATTCTTCCTGGAACCGTTAAGAGAAAGCTTGTCTCTTCTAGATTAGATGAATTAAATGTATAGAATGAGAATGTGTTGTTTCATGCCAGTTCATTTTAGATCTCTGAAAGTTTTGGAAACTCATTTTTTGTTTGAAAGTGGCTTGCTGGTTTTTTTAGTTTGGTGTTTTGTTTTTATTGTAGAGCTGCTATTTGTCCACAATACACATACACATTTATTCATGTGTTGTATGGTAGAGAGGTTAAATGAAGGCTGTAGTGGAAAGACAGTATTTCAATTAGTGCTTCCTTAGAAAATGGTGGTGGCAGAGGTTCAGGGCCATCCTTTCTGCATGTTTATTTCTGTGTGTCTCAAAGCAGTCTGCTTGCTCTGTAGTAATTTGGGGTCTTAAACACATTTTCCATGTTCATCCCATGTCCTCTCCATAAGGAATTGAGGGATATTTCCCTGATGAGAGCTCATGTGGTTTGAAAGAAGTTTTTAAATCTCTAGGAAGTTCTCATTGTTACTAGAGAAATGAATGTTCACTCTAACGTCTCGTGACAGGCCTTTAGCTGCTGTAATGTCAGGTTATCTAATCAAAACATGGAACAAAAGCTTTGTGTGAAGATGTGTTGCATTGTTTTAGATGTCTCTTTGTAAGTATATGTTCAGGTTTGTAAAGACACTTTCATGATGCAAGGAATTCTGCAAAACATGTTTAGATCTAGACTAATGTTAGGGAGATGCTAAATTTTTAAAAGGTGCAAAAGCCTTTAGAGGCAAACTTGCCCATTATGATTTGACACTTAATTCTCTTGCATGTCAGATGTAATTTTTATTGATGGGAAACATACAGTAAAATAAGCATATTATATCAGATATTTGCATTAATTCATACTTGGGTATAATGTATGTTGTTGTTTCAAAATTACCTTTCTTCATTTTTTTCCCCAGGGTTTTACATACTGTGTCAAACTCTTCAGTTTAGATCTCAGTGGTGGAATCTTTCCCTTGAGAGGGCAGACCAGCAATACTAAATTCCTCAGCTTTCAGACCATAGAAAAATTTCGCAACCATGCTGACAGAGAGGACAGCGTTAATGAAGGTTTGTTCTGATGTCCCTGCTTGGTTATTCTGAACTACATGGCTTGGAAATCTAAGCAATGAATGCTGTTCTGTACCCACAGTCTTAAAGTCTTAAATATTTGTCTAACTGACCTTGTTGGGCTTACTAAAAAAACCTGTGTACTTAAGTTATGTGAGGCTTCCTATCCCACTGAACATCATTCTTTAAGGGAAAAAATAGTTTTTATTTTATGTTTGCTGTGTGGGGTCATCAGTATAAGGCTGGTCAGTCAGTTTGTTCTGCCAGTTGTCTGCATTGAACAGTAAGATCATGCTATTGCTTAGTCTATTGCTTAGGAGTGTTACCTGAAATGTTTTTATCCTGCTCAAACCTCTGGCTGCATCCAGTGTGCATCCAGTGAATCTAGTTCCATAGGGCTCAGAACTGGGGCTAGTCCTATGAAATATCTTCATCAATGGTCTGAATGAGGGGATCGAGTGCACCCTCAGTAAGTTTGGGACAACATCATCTTGGACAAGAATGTTGATCTGCAGGAGGGTAGGAAGGCTGTGCAGAGGGATCTGCACAGGCTGAATCAATGGACTGAGGCCAATTGTAGTAGGTTCAAACACCTCTTGCAATGCTACAGACTTGGGGAAAAGTGGCTGGAAATGTGCCTGGTGGAAAAGTACCAAGGTGTCCTACATGGCAGCTGGCTGAATACAAGCCACCCCACCACATCAAAAAAAACCCCAAACCCCAAAATAATTATTCGTTCCAAATACAAAACTTAATTAATAATTGTGTATTTGATTTTGCTTAAAACAAATATAATTTGAATAAGAAAAAGAGGCACTGAAGCCTATTGCAGAGATGGTTGCTATTTCATAATTTTTTTTAATCATTTCTAGTAAAGTGTTGTGTTTCATGAATGAAATAACAGCAAATATCTCATATTTTCTGCAACAAGAAACAATGTCTTGTCTTTGA
>NW_024527212.1:0-1011 GCF_017590135.1 Pyrgilauda ruficollis
TTTTTTTTTTTCCTTTTAAAGGTCAGTGTAAGCCTACCACTAGTCCTTTAATGAGAAAATTGCTTTATCCACTTTAAAACACAATCATTTTCTGGATAATCCGGCCTTAGAAAATGAAACAATTTTTCAGGAGGAAGAAAGATATTTTTCAATCTCGGCAGTTTCTCTAAAAAAAGTTATTATTATAAAATTATTAACATAAAAGACACAGGGGTGGCCTTATTGTCATGGAAGTCACTTCAAAAATTAGCTAGTAACTTACCGCTGGGATGGTAAATTTAATGGATGCAAATATTAATTTAAGAAGAAAGTACTCAAGCAGTTATATATCTATGTGATGCTAATGCTATGGAATCTGAAAGCAAGCTAAATAATACCACAAATAGATATTTATAGTGTTTCTAAGTGATCTTAAATTACCTCTGCCATCGCCAACATCCCGCTTTGAGATGTTTGTTTACGGAAAGAGACAGTTTTTATTGCATAAAAAACTTGGTAAGAGCTTCAGTTCACTGGGGCTTTTTTTTTTTTCTTTTTTTTTCTGCCTCTTCAGATCCTGTTCCCTTCTGGAGCATTTGTTCGAGCAGACCTGAGCGAGTGGGGAATGGGTGTGACAGTGAGGACGCCGGGCAGGGACTTCAACAGCACGCGGGGCTTGTGCGGCCTCTTTGACGGGAGGGCTCACAACGACCTCAGCAACGTGCCAGAGGAAGACTTCATAGAGCAGTGGAGGTACAAAGCCACAGAGATCCCGCCCAGGAGATGCTCCTAGCAGTGTTCCAAATGGCCTTGATGGGTTTATTTCATTCCAGACTCCCCTAATGGCCTGACAGAGAGATCTCCTTAACCTAAGGGAGAAGCCTGAAGTCCCATCTCCATCCCAGCAGCACAGGGGCTTCATTTTCAGTCAGCACAAAACACATCAGCAGTTACCAAGAGAGAAGCTTTATGTCCACAAGTGATGCCATGTTAACAGCTGTGTTAAGATCTCTCTCAGCTGTTAAAAAAAAA
>NW_024527213.1:0-1010 GCF_017590135.1 Pyrgilauda ruficollis
ATTTTGGGGGAATTTTGGCAGAATTTTTGGGGAAATTTGGGAGACTTTTTTGGGGGATTTTGGGGCGATTTTAAGGGGGATTTTGAGGCCATTTTGGGGAATTTTGGAGGGAATTTTTGGGGTATTCTGGGGTGATTTAAACTCCAATTTTCGGGCAAATTTTGGGGGAATTTTGGGAAAATTAGGGGGACATTTATAGCGATTTTTGGGCAATTTTTATACTATTTTAGGGGGGTTTTTGGGGTGATTTTGAGGCCATTTGGGGGGAATTTTGGGGCAATTTGGAAGGGATTTTTGGGGAGATTTAAACTCAATTTTTGGGCAGATTTTGGGTTTTTTCCAGCTCTAAAACCCCATTTTTTTCCTCCCCAGACCCCTCCGTGGGGGGTCCCCAATCCCCCCAAAACCTGAAACCCCCTCCCCATTCTTCCACCTTGATTTTGGGGTCAAAAATGAGATTTTAGGGGAATTTTGGGAGAATTTTAGGGGGAGTTTTGGGGTAATTCTGGGGGGATTTGAAGGCAATTTTGGGGGAATTTTGGCAGAATTTTAGGGGAAATTTCGGGAAACTGGGGGGACTTTTTGGGGGGATTTTGGGGCAATTTTGAGGTGATTTTAAGGGCGATTTTGAGGCCATTTGTGGGGAATTTTGGGGAAATTTGGAAGGGATTTTTTGGGGATTTTTGGGGAGTTTTGAACTCCAGTTTTGGGCAGATTTTGGGTTTTTTTCCAGCTCTAAAACCCCATTTTCCCCCCCCCAGACCCCTCGGTGGTTGGCCCCCCCATGCCGGGCGCCGTCGGCCACGCCCTGGCTGAGCTCGGGGGGCTCCTCTTCATCTCGGGGGGCTTCAACGGGGGGGTCCTGGGGGGGCTCTGGGGGCTGCGGGTGCCCCCCGAGCCCTGCGGGGCCCTGCCCGACCCCCCCCGCTGCAACGGCTCGGGGGGGGCCTGCGCCTGGTGCGGGGGGCGCTGCCGGGGGGCCCTCGAGGCCGAGAGGTGAGATTTGGGGG
>NW_024527214.1:0-1007 GCF_017590135.1 Pyrgilauda ruficollis
GGCATGAGCTCAGGAATATTGGAAAATGTGTTTTAACATTTTTATCCATATTTCTGATATACCTGAACACCACTGCACTTTTGGGAAACAATTTTTCCTTGTGGTTTAAGAAGCTGGAGGGAAGCAAAGGTGTCAGAATGAGCTCTCTGGGACAGGAAAGAACGGGATGATGACATTTCTAACCCAGCAACCACCTGGTCAGACAAGAATCACCCAAAGCACAGAACAACTGAGGCTCAGGCAGTGTCTGAGAGCAGTGCCAGCAGCTCAGCCAGCTTCCCCAGGCTGATGGACACTGCCAGTTTTATTTTTCATCTCTCAGTGCCTTTGCTACGTTCTTTGGAAAAGACAATGTCAGAGGCAGCTGAAAGTTCCTGAAAGAGGAGAGTGGCCTTTGGTCTTGGAGTGGTCAAGGAGGTGGAGAAAAGTTCTAAGAATAGAAGGGAAAAGAAGAGAGTATTTAACCAAGGACCTCAAGCCCAAGGCCCAGAGGAAAAAAAATACCAAAAAAACCCCAAAAACTTCTGAACAGAACAGGCAACACAGAGAAACTTGAGCTCTGCAAGAAATGTCCTGTTGAGCTCTGAGAGGCCTCAGCAGATCTTGCTCAAGTCAAGAAACCACTGACATGAGTAAAATCAAGCTTGAGGACAAGAAGCCTTTTGTTCAAAACCCATTTTATTTTTATTCTCTTTGATATAGGCAATTTGAGCTAAAACCAGTTTTTATACTAATAAGATCAGATTTTTATATTAATAGGATCATCTTTTTTAAAGAAAATATTTTGCTGATTTTTTGGTTCTTTGAGATCAAACCAGTTCAAATATGGGCTGTATTTTTATCAGCAGTAAAAAGTGTTAGATTAGAATGCTGGATACCTCCTAAAATTTCCACATCTATTCAGCTTCATATAATACTGTCTTTGAGCTACCTTGTCTTCTGCAGGAATTTTGGGGAAAATATGATTCTAAACTAAATACAATTTAAGTAAAAAAAAAAAAAAAAAA
>NW_024527215.1:0-1014 GCF_017590135.1 Pyrgilauda ruficollis
AGTGCCCTCCATTAAGTGAAAACAAATGTCCCTGAAATGCAGCAGGAAAAGGAAAATCCTCAAAAAGATCTCCTGAAATCCTTCCTGGCTGCTCCTCTTACTGCAGCTCATACCTGAAATGCTTTGTCTTGGAGGGGTCCTTCTCCTGTCTCAGCTCAGGTTTGGCAGAGGACCAGAGGCTAAGCCAGGCCTTCCATCCTCACTGACTCAGCTGGAAAACTTCCCTTTTCCAGAGTGCTCTGCTCTTCCTTCATCACCCCCAGCACCAGCAAAGCTCTCCCACAGCCCACCTCCTCCAGCACACTTCTCTCCTTCCTTCCTCGCTCAACTATGCTTTCCTTTGTCAGCAGTTTGGAGGAAGCAGCATTTTGGGGAATTTGGGCTGCAGTTATGAAAAAGCCTCTGCAATCCTGGACTGCCAACACAGATGAAGGAGCGAGGCTGAGGCACAGCCCAGCACCACAGGATGCCTGAGCTGCCCTGGAAGGGGGAGCAGCCATAGGACTCAGATTACAGGGCAGAGCTGCTGCTGTCCTTCGGGAATAAACGGGAATAAATCCGTGTGACCCCGGTGCTGACGGACGGTGTCAGCACACAGCTCAGAGCCCACGCTCACTGGGCCAGAGCAGTCAAACCCTTCCTAAAGAGCTCTTTTTTAGCTAATGAGATAAGAACCTGCTTGTGCAGCCAAAGAGTTGCCCAAAGTAACGAAAAACTCCAGTTCCTCTCCAGCATTTGCAGGCAAGGGGCCAAAGTTTGCTCAGCCTGGTGCCACGAGGCTGAGCCCCGTCTGTGCAGTCCCACAACACGGCTTTGTCTCCAAAAACTGCCTTGGAAATCCATCCTCAGCAGCTTTGCCTCCTGCTCCCTTCAGCAAACGCTCTCAGAGCAGCTCTCAGCTCCCAGCCTGCTGCAAACCCAGCCTCAAACACCAATTATGTACAGTGTAATTAAAACTACGCAAAACAAATCATTTTGCCTGTTCTGAGCAGCTCCTTCCAGGCTGGAATTCCC
>NW_024527216.1:0-1010 GCF_017590135.1 Pyrgilauda ruficollis
GAACTTTTCCTTGAAGACCATGGAATAATTACTGTTGAATTTGCAGTGTGGTTCTTTGGTTTATTTTACCTTGAAAACATGCTGATTTAGCCTAAAAAGGGCACATTTTATCAGCATTTCAATGAAAGCTGCTCTAAGAAAAGGAGCAGTCAAAACTCTGAAAGAGTGGAAATGTAGATTGTGGGAGGATGAATTGTAAGAGAATAGAGATAGTGCAGAAGGCAATCTCGCCCCTGAGGAGTTGCAGCTGTGCTGATTACCAAAGAGTAAGAACAGCCTTGCCCTTACTAGGTCACAGCTTTGTCCAGTAAGGATGGTTCAATAAGGATGGGTGTTATAAAAGAGTGGATTAGCTGGCTGAGAGGAGAGTTGGAGTTTGTCAGCTGTGCTGTGAAGGGTAAGGGTCAGGTGGTTGTGCTAGGGACAGTAAGGGGTAGTAAGTGCTGTGAGGGACAGGAAGGGTTGGTGGTCATGCTAGGGACAGGAAGGAGTCAGGTGGCCATGAGGAAGAAAGAGAAAAGGAGTCAGTGTTGTGAGGAGCTGCCCATGAGAACTCATAGAGAGAAGGTATGAAAGTTTTACAGCAGGATGATGAACTGACAGTGAGTTTCCATCCACCATCAATAAGTGCCAAGCACCAACACCGACAGCAGATTAGAGCAACACAGTAACATGGAAACAAGACCCAAAAGGAGGATGCCATTTACAGTCTGATGCTCCAATCCCAGCTAAATGAAGCACCTTTAGCAGGAGCACATCAAGGAAGCAGAGGAGAAGGTTTCTGTGTATTTACCAGCAATGCAGTCTGGGACTCTGGGTTGTCATGCAGGCTGGTAATTGTTTGCTTGGTCCACCAGACAAACTCTGTGCAATGTGTTGGAAATAATTTGCAGATGTGTTGGTGCACTTTGGATTTAACAGGAGCAATTAGGATTGGTCACCAGGTAAACAGCTCTTGCCTGACAAACACAAGACTGCTTTGGTGCTCAGGGACAGCTCAGGTGAAATGT
>NW_024527217.1:0-1010 GCF_017590135.1 Pyrgilauda ruficollis
ATATATAATAATATATATAATATAGGAAATATTTTAAATTATGAGCTCAATTAATGCACTTATTAAAATGAATAATGTAAAAATGGGTAAAGTTTGTTCCTTCTCAAAGCAAGGTTGCCTTCTGAGCTGCCATCTGAATTCACAGTTTCTCATCTACTTTGGCTTAGAATTAGAGCAAGGAATTTATGAGCTGACCTTACTGCAGTTCAATAGAAAAACATGAAATATGGGTCCCAATCCTGAATATTGTCTGTAACTATCTGAAAAGTTCTTGCTTTATTAAAAAAACCAAGCAGGGCAAAAGGGAAAACTGGTAAAACAGTTTCAAGGCAGCTGCCTGGAATTTTTCATGGTAATTAGCTCAGTTTATAGACTTCAGAACTATAAACAAGACTCATTAAATACAGCAGAATGGAATTGTCTACATTTACAAAACTACAGATCAGCATTTGTGAGCCCTCAGGAAGGCATTTAGCCCTCATCCTAATCAGATATAGTGGTTTAAAACCCCCCAAAAAGGGTGAGGTGGATATCCATTGTTGTTTTATCAATGATAGCATCTTTAATTAGAGTAAAATGCTGCACACAGGCTTTGAAACACAGGATCAGTGCTGGTCTCTGTAGTTGTGCCAACAACAAACTCAGTTCCATGTTCTGGTGTTGCACTTGACTGCCTGTCTCCTCAGTTTAAGGGATGTGGCCTGAGGCCACAGCCATGATAGAGAACTATAAATAGCCCTGGCAATCAACTGCCTCTGGAATTCTCTCAGGAACTGGGAGAAAACAATTCTAGATCTGCAAATGCATTAAACTGCAAGGGTGAGCCTTGTGCTGCACCTTTGGTGGGAGCTTTAGCAGAGAATTGAAACCCTCACATGTGGGTGAGCAAGGTTCTCATGTGGGTCATCAAAACATGGAATTACAGAATCCCAGAATTACAGAGTCCCAGAATCTCAGACTGGGTTGGGTTGGAAGGACCTCAAAGGCCATCCCATCCCATCCCATCCCAT
>NW_024527218.1:0-1010 GCF_017590135.1 Pyrgilauda ruficollis
CATCAATGACACTGTTAATGATGGTGACAGTTCAATGATATTTGGTGCCCTGTTCTGTTTCCAGGCAAATATTCACTTTTGCACTCAGATAAACTGCATTTTCCCAGTGATTGTTGTAGGCCGGTGCACTTGGCTGAAATGAGAACAGCTCTGCCTTTCCAAGAAATAGAAATTCCAGCAAATGCTGCACCAAGGCTATAGGGGGATGTGAGAACGCCCCGGAGTACAGACCTTACCCCACGCCGAGGGCAGTGAGCTGTTCGGGAGGCGCTGTCGGCCGGCTCTGCTAACCATCACCCGTGTGGGCACCCAGCACGGGGCTGCCACTGCCCTGCCGAGCTGCCGTGACCGATCCCGTTATTTGCCGTCATTCCCCATCCCTGCCGTTCCCGGTGTCCCTTACCGTCCGCGGCCGCCCTGCCCGGGCGGGGCTGGCGGGCCCGGCTGTCCCTGCGCAGGCTGCCCACCACGATGGTGGCACAGGACAGCAGGAGCACCAGCCCGATCACCACCCCTGCCACCAGCAGCGGGGACACCAGCAGGCTGCTGTCACCGCCGTGCTCCGCGGGGCTCGGCAAGGCGCTGGAAGCGCTGCTCTGGTTCGAGGCAATGGCTGTGCACACAGAGAGAGAGAGAGAGGAGAAATGTGTCACTTGTCACAGGGGTCCGCAGAGCCTCAGCCAGCCACCGCAGCGAGCCCTGCTCCTGGGGAAATCCCGGCTATTCCCGATTCCTGGGGCTGCCAGGAGCTGACTCCAGCGGGACACGGGCAGTAGCTGCACCCTTTATTGGGAACATCCTGCTGGAGCCAGGGCTGTCTGACCCACAGTTCCGATGGCTTCTTCCTCACCAGACTCCTTGTACCCTGAACTGACTGATGCTGAAAGAACTGAAGCGCACAAGGACAAAAGTGGAAATGCCAAAAGGCGAGCTGCAAGAGGTGTGGATGCAACAGTCTGGTTGGAGAGAGAAACACAGAATTTCTTTCCCAGGAATTGTTCTGGGGAGTT
>NW_024527219.1:0-1009 GCF_017590135.1 Pyrgilauda ruficollis
TTTTGGTTTATTAAAATACCCCTCACCTTATGTTTTTATTTTTAAAAGGTAAAAAATTCACAACTTCTGTGATAAATCTTCCTGTGCTTCTTTAAAGGGTAACTCACTTTTCAGAAGTATGTGTTGATGTGTATTAGTCAAGTAATGAATTTCAGATTAAAAGCAAATAAATTACCAATTAAAAGCAATCAAATGTTTTGTATTGAAAGAACTTACTAAAACACAAAAATGAAATACAGACTGTGAAATATTATGGGAAGTGCTTATAAAGTTCATTTTCTCTTTTCACATTTTCAGCAATTTCAAAAGCCAGAGAGAAAGTGCATACTGATATTTTATCTCAATCTTCACTTTTTTTTTTTAGTACCTGTCAGGCAACTTCATCCATAAGGCTGAACCATAGGGGCATTTCAAGTAATTTAGTTATTCATGTGAGTGACAGTATGAAGCAGTTGATTCCTTGTTAGGTTGAATGGCTAACACAAGTGTTTGTAACTTTGATTTACACCTTGCAAATTGTATTATTTATAGCAGTTTTGCCCTGAAGTGGCTAGTTAACAGAGTTCAGAGAAAGTTAAAATGACTTGAGTCTAATATTAGATCATGCATGCTGTGCAATGCTGACTGTTGCTTCTGGACAGCTTGGTTCCATACTTGCAAGACAGCCCACAAAGAATTGCAAGCCAGAATTCAGCCCCAGCTAAAGTAACCCACAAACATCTCATTAAATCATTCCACACACAACACCAAAAGCTGAAAACATGGCGACGTGCTTGCATTTTCCAGCTCCCTGTACAACTTTAACTCTGAATTTGTTTTCCTTGACAGGAGGTGATGGCATATTGTGTCTTTGAAATCCAGGTTAAACAGATTCCCAAAAACATAAGATCAGGGAGTACTTGACTAGAGTCAAGTACAGGTCAGTAAACTTTAAAATTTAGGGCCTCTTTTGAACTAGTATCACCTCATTGACCCAACTTTAGAGTACAACCCCACAAACAACTGAAAG
>NW_024527220.1:0-997 GCF_017590135.1 Pyrgilauda ruficollis
ACAGTTTATACCTGAAGCAAACTGTACCAAGCAGTGTCACACTGCCCTGCAGTCTGAGGGTTTGCTGCTGAGGGCTGTGCTCAGGGAGAAGGGATTCTCCTCTGGAGGCCAGGTCCACACCATGTATTGCCAATCTTTCCCTACTTGCAATTTCCTTCTACTTCTAAGAAGCTGAGAGTTTCTTCTCTTCCTGCAGCCCTCCTTCAGTGTCACAGCTCTCCCTGCTGCAGTGACATTGCTGTGACCTTGTGCTGAGGCTTTTGCCATGTGCAAAGGCAGAAAATTTCCCTTTTTACCTTCCCTTGGCGCCTGTGTGATGGTGCTTTACACCCATCACAAAATCTGCACCGTTTTCTGTATCCTCACACCTCCCTCATCCATCCCACCCTGCTGGGTGTGTGTTTGGGTGATCTCTGGATGGAACCATTTTGGACTTTTCACACAGTAAAAGGAATAAAGCCTCCCTTTTGAGAAGATCTTTGTGTTTAAATACATTTATTTTGCTGAATTTCAGGGTGTGTTCCTGTATCAAGCCCCTCCTTTGGTCTGGACACAGCAGCAGGGATTTTCAGTGAAATTCCAGCAGCAGATGGGTTTTTTGTGCAGAAAGGGAAAGAAAAACGTCTTCAAAGTTATGTGATCACTACTGAAAGCATTATTTCCAATGGAGACTGTCAAATGTTTAGATTTTTTGCTTGTCTTTATTCAGATTTCCTGGGGTTCAAAAGTAAATATGGCAAAATCTCATCTGATTCCCTCTTCAAGCCTAGATTTTAAAGGATTCCAGGTGATCTTATCCAGTGACCTGTGGCATCCCTCTAAGTGTGTTTTATAGATCACAAGTTAAACTTCAGTTAAACTGGTATTTCAGTCATAAATGGGGGCTGTAATGTGAAAATATTGAGGGACCAGTCCCTTTTTCATGCAGATAAGCTGAAAACCTGTGGCACAGCTGCACAAAGCACCCAATGTACATTTGGGGTTTCAACTTTTTCAT
>NW_024527221.1:0-1009 GCF_017590135.1 Pyrgilauda ruficollis
AAACCAGTTCCCACCTGCCGCAGCAGCCGGGGCAGGCTCCGCTCAGGCTCCGCCCCTGCCCCGCCCCCTCCAAGCTCCGCCCTCAGCTCCTGGAGGGCGGGGCCTGCTGGGGGAGGGGCAGCTGTGGGGAAATAAAAAAAGGGGGAGGGGGTTAGGATGAAGCCACGCCCACTCCGCAATGATAAGCCACGCCCCCCTCCCTAAAGCCACGCCCCCACCTTCTGTCGCCTCGGGGGCCCCGCCCCCTCCTTCCTCCTCTTCCTCGTCTTCCTCTTCCGGCTCCTCCGAGCCCACTTCCGGGTCTGAGCACACTTCCGGTTCCGGGTCCACTTCCGGTTCCGCTTCCGGGTCGGGCTCGGGGCCTTCCCGGAGCCGCCCCCGCCGGGGCCTGGAAGGTTCCGGAAGGAAATCCGCAAAGGATTGAGGGAAAGGCAGGAAAACGACCCAAAAATGACCCAAAAATGGTCCCAAAAATTCCCCAAAATTCCCCAAAAATTCATCCAAATGTTCCCGAAAATTTCACGAAAAATTCCTGAGAAAGTTCAAAAAAAATTGCCAAAAATTCCCCAAAAAAATCCCTAAAAACTCCCAAAAAAAGGCCTAAAATTCCTCTAAAATTCCCCAAAAATTCATCCAAAAAATTACCCAAAATGACCCAAAAATTCATCCAAAAAATTGCCCAAAGTGACCCAAAAATTAATCAAAATATTCCCGAAAATTCCCCAAAAATTCCTCCAAATGTTCCTGAAAATTTCACAAAAATTTCCTGAGAAATTGCCAAAAAAATTCCCAAAAATTCCCCCAAAAATCCCTAAAAAATCCCAAAAAAAGGCCCAAAATTCCCCTAAAATTCCCCAAAAATTCATCCCAAAAATTGCCCAAAATGACCCAAAAATTCATCAAAATATTCCCAAAAATTCCCCAAAAATTCCTTCAAAAGTTCCAGAAAATTTCACAAAAAATTCCTGAGAAAGTTGAAAACAAATTGCCAAAAAAATTCCCAAAAATT
>NW_024527222.1:0-18806 GCF_017590135.1 Pyrgilauda ruficollis
TGGTCAGAGAGGTCATTTTAAAAGGGGGTGTCCTAGGATCTGCAGAAGGCCACTACCAAGAAACAGTGGATACAGAGGTCTCTGTCAAAATACTAACAGCTTTCACCCAGTACAGGGTTGTTCGTGCCATCTGCCAGGAAATGTGCAGCCAAGCATGACGCAGTAACATGCTATGACACAAGAACCACTGTACCAGAAGCCACAGACCACCACAGGCCACCAAGTTCAGAACTGCAGCACATCTTTGCAGGACTTCCGACCACAATGTCCCCAGGTACCAGACTGGAGCTGTCTACAGCCCAGCCAGTGATGCTAACCAATGCCATTGCTCACACAGTATCCACAGGACAGCTGGGACCTGAACCACATGTTAGCTTTGTGTCCAGGCCCTCCATGTTTTCTACCCAAAGGACTAACTATAGCACAAGCTTTTCTCCTACCAGAGTCACAGAGCAACACAGCTGTCATCGCTTGGACCAGACACATCGGCCGCGGGCGGCCTCAACTCAACTGTGTCCTGAAGCACCTCGGGCAAGCCATCACCCTCACTGGCCTGATAGATACCGGAGCACACGTCACTCTGATATCGAAATCGAAATGGCCACATGACTGGACCATCGTGCCTACGCTGGATCAGCTGGCAGGTATTGGTGGTCACTGTGAGAGCTTTCGAAGCTCACACTCAGTCACCTTTGAGGGACCTGAAGGTCGTGTTGCCACCACAAGACCATTCATTGTAGGAGCTGATATAGTTCTTTGGGGAAAGAGATATTCTCTCACAATGAGGTCTGAGGTTAGAAACTGGATTTTAGCAAAAGCTGTTGATGGACATAACACTTTAAAACTGACATGGACATCTAATACACCCATGTGGGTCAGCCAGTGGCCCTTACCCAATGAGAAACTTGCTGCTTTAGAGCAGTTGGTACAGGAACAGTTAAACAAAGGTCACCTAACTCCAACTACTAGTCCCTGGAACACTCCATTTTTTGTAATCAAAAAGCCAAACAGTGGGAAGTGGAGGTTGTTGCAGGATCTCAGAAAAGTTAATGAAGTGATTCAAGAAATGGGTTCTTTACAACCAGGTTTACCCTCTCCTGTTATGATTCCAAGAGACTGGAAGTTAACTGTTATTGATTTAAAAGACTGTTTTTTCAATATTCCTTTGCATCCAGATGATGCACCAAGATTTGCATTTTCCATCCCATCCATAAATCAGCAAGCACCCTTGAAAAGATATAAACCTTTTTTGTTTCTAACACTGCAGCAGAAGTCATCCTGCTCATTTTATGCCCCCAAAGTAATAGCTGAGCTATCCTTGGGTGTATTAAGTTTCTTTTTGAGGGCTTATGAGACCTGGCCCAAGAAAAACAAACTTAATAGTGTAGGGCGACTTCTCCTACAGAGCTTGGACGCATCTTCGTAGATACTTTTCTGGAAACTGAGAGGAAAGATTTTGATGTATGCCACATCAGCATTTGGATAGTAAGATACATTGAATCCTAGTCTATACTATTTCTTCGCTCGCTGTAATATAGGTACCTTAATCGTGCACTGTATGTTATCTACTAGTAGTGTTTCTTTATTTATCCTGTGTAGTAAGAAGTCTGGTTAAAGTCTTATGTCGGTTTTTCTTTTTTCTATTCAATCAATAATTCATTTTGTAATAGGCCTGATTGGTCATTATTAAGAACTTACAACGAGAGTGGGTTTTGGGGTGCTGGCTGCCTCAGTAAAGTTACTGTCTACTGCCAAAGGTTTGAAGTCAGGTAGAAAAATTATAAAAGAAAGGCCTCATAAAATCAGGCCTGCTCTGTTAGATTGATGACTGGCCTGTCATTTCTTCTGAGTGCAGCTAGCACTTTGCAACTTCCTATTGCGGTGCGTTTTGGGGTGGGGGCACCCCGGGGATATCCCCGGAGGGCCCCCTAGGCTGTGAGCTGGCTGGCAGCAGCAGGCAGGCAAGGAGACTCCACACGGCTTCTGAGGGTGCTGATGAGATGAAGGTTTATTTGGGATCCCAACCCCGGGTACAGCATGGTTACTGAGGGAAAAGGGGGGAAGGGGGAAGGAGGGGGAGCCGAGGGGAGGGAAGGGGCAAGAGGAGGGGCAGGGGCTGAGAGAGAGGAAGGGCTAAGCGAGCGACTGATCTCCTAGCACAGCTTAAGAGGGGAATTGAAGTGGGTGCGGAATCACATTGGGCCAATGGGATTACAGGTACAGGATGGTTCAGGGCAGGACCACAGGCTTAGAATATACCATACATTTTGGAGGGGTGAGACAGAGCATACCATTTAAATAAAATGGAATACAACAACTTCCCATGTGAAAAGAATCCTGGTATGAATAGTTCATTAATATAACAATCTATTCCTGAGTGAAAAAAAAAAACTAGCACCTGCATAACATTAAATCTATCCCATAGTAACAAGTTACTAACGAATTAGACTTACACAAAATGCTTTTGGAAAACCATATAAATATGAGCTGTGAAGAATAAAGACTGGCTATCACAGCATGAAGAAAAGATGTTTTGTCTGTCTCTACTGCGACAGTCTCATGAGAAGACCTCTGCTGGTTTTCACTGGGATATATATAAATTCCTTTCTGTTTTCTGTCCCGTCCCACTATTATTTGTCCTCACTGAATAAAATGGAATCTCATATTTAGGGTTTCTCTTTGTGTCTTTCAAAGTGAGGAAAATTTTTGCAAAGTTTGAAAGGCAGGTGTATTATATTACTTTTTCATTAATTTTTCATATTTTTGTCACTTGGGAGTTAGCTGTTCTGCCACACTGAGTTGCAAAAAAACCCTAACAACAACAAAAAAGAATCCCCAAACAATCAGCGACAAAACAATCCCCAAACTAAACAACTAACTAAACAACAAACTAAACCTGAAAGTGCATTAAAATAATAATGATCTTCTGGAATTAAGATAAAATGTTTTTAGTAAAGCTTCTTTTTTACTTGCTCCAGTTACATGAGATGTGATAGCTTTTAGAACACAATGCAACTATGCAGAATCTTGAGGCACTCAAGCTAAATGGTGTCTTCACTGAAAAACAGAAGAATCACTGACATCCTGAAACATAGCACTAAAAGGAACAGCTATCATGGACTCTCACTGTGAAATACCACTGTGTTTGGGATGCTCCAACAATATATTGTCTTGGAATATCATTGTGTTTTACATTGCTTTTGTGGTTGGTTGACCTTGGCTGACTGCCTAATGTTCACCCAGTGAATACTCTCAGGAGAAAATAGGATGAAAAAGCCCATGGGTCAACATAAAGACAGGGAGATCACTTATGAAATATTCTCACAGGTAAAACAGACAAGACTTGGGGAAAATTAATTTATTACTAGTTAAAATAGATTTGGATGGTGAGAAACAAAGACAAAAGCTAAAATAGCTCGGTCCTTTTCCCAGGCATTTTGCCCCTTCTTAAATGTGTTTTTACAGAGGTGCCACTAGTTTTTCACTGATGGACTAAACTATAGGTTCCTTCAGTGTTGGGCAACAGCCTAACTCAGTTAGTCCTTTACCCTGATACAGATACAGTATACAGTAGCACCCAGGGATTAGTGTTACCGAAAGCAGCAAGAAAGTTAACTCTCTAACACTATAATTTTAGTATTAGGGAGCAGGAATTCTTTATTATTGCACTGGATGTACAGGGAATAGCTCCAACTATTGTGCATGCTGAGTACAGAAAAAGGTCCTGTTTATATACTATATTTTACATACATATTCATAGGTTTTCCCAGAAGAAATATACATATGATAATAATTTCCCCAAAGTCATTAACATATATTCCATCCCATTGATGCATGTATTCTTTTGTCCCAGGCATCTCTTTGGTGGTCCTTGGTGGTAGACAACACCACAGTCATGTCTGACCAACCAGTGAACTGGTGCTACTTTGCCAAATTAGGAGAAAAGTTGGCATAGCTGGCCTAGTTCATTAATTTTCAAGCCCTTAGATCAATGGAGTGTAGTTTCTTATTCCTTCCCTTGGTTAATGTTTATCATACTTTTGATTGTGCAGTTCCATAGACTAATAATTTTGCAAAATTATTATTGTATTAACCCACCAGGGGCAAACAATTCTTTATCTGGCAACACTAGTACTACTCTAAAAATGTAAATGTTATAAGCAGATTCTTTCCTTAGATACTCTGCAAGTTTAGTGTAGTATTTTTTACTGGGGTTTGTCAAGAGAAGAGATTTGACAAAGTAAGGATAACTTTCTACACGTCTTAGTATGCTTCAAATTTCTCTCTGGAAACTAGAATTTCTATTGCATTCTACAGAGCTTTACAGAGTTGAAAATAGGGGGGTTTTTACTTGATATTTTTTGGTACCTTGAATCAACATATACATTTGAGTCTCATCTTCCATGATTACTTCTATCTCTAAGATGAGAAAGAAATAACTCTCAGTGATGTCAGTGTTTCATGGTGTAGAAGGCTAGGAACATTTTATGGAAAGGTTGTATAATACCACCAAATTATAGAACCTATAAATATTAACACAGTTTATATAAAT
Organism: Pyrgilauda ruficollis; assembly: GCF_017590135.1. NCBI lineage: Eukaryota > Metazoa > Chordata > Aves > Passeriformes > Passeridae > Pyrgilauda > Pyrgilauda ruficollis. Next base: position 4,553 of record NW_024527222.1, read on the forward strand.
GCAAAAGCATTTAATGAAGAGTTGGGAGGGACTGGGAACACAACTTATGAGCTAACAATCTGTGTACCTTTGAAAGTTCAAGGAACTTTGGAAAAACTAGAGTACTATGATCCTGGGACTATAAATGGGACTGATTTGTCTGCATTGCTGTGGTGAGTGTATTAAAAATTGCTTATTAAAGGCTATATCATTAAGCTTCTTAATAAAATAAGAAATAGTGTCTTAAGCACACTTTTTCTGTTTAGGGAAAAATAAGGGCTGTAAGACACAGCAGAGACCTTAAATCAATGTCGACTTATGATTGCAATGCCAGGTAGACCGTCACAGACTCATAAAAAACAGGCAAACTGAATCATTCTGGATATTATCCAAAACCTTCCACATATAACCTGAAAAAAAGACTGTTCTTTATAAGCTACATACATATCCTAAACATTCTAACAATTTTCTGAAGAGCTACTGTTTGATTTCCTGAGGTATTCATGTTGCAAGAGCTTAATCATGTATGGCAAAGACCATATAATACAATTTTCTACAGTTTTCCTAATAGTATTTAAAAATCCTTAATATAGGTAGAAGGCACCTCCTAATATCATATAAATTACCGCGAATAACAAATTCACAGGAAGTTACTGCTAATCTGGGACATGGTGCATTTAATTCATGTTTATGTTGACTAAAATTCAACTTGCTATAAATTTGAAGTGAATAAAAATTCTTCTCAAAGTAGTCTCTACTAAATACATCCTAAAATTGCTACTGAGGTACAGTTGGGCTTGCTTGGCAGTTTCCTGTCAGTAACATCCCATGAAATGTGGGGAGAGTTACATAGAATCTAGCTGGACTTTAGGAAACCTATGGACATTGAGTTGACCCTTGTGTTGAATTACACTAAAAGGCATTTGGTTTTCTGCATGTAAAGTTGAAGAACCCTATGCTCTGCAACATATTATTCTTGAGAAAATTGCCTTAGAACAAATTCCAGTTGATTCCTGTAGAATTAAGAATTGATGCTTCATTTGTGTGTGGTTATCATGATGTGTGTTGTGCCTGTCATGTTTTGTTCCCTCCCCCATATATATCATGGGTGATAAATCCTCCATGCAAGATCATCTGATGGTGATGCAGAATTGATTTTTTGCCTTTTTGCTTTCATATATTCCTTATACTCTTTACACATATATTTGTAGATCTGTAGCTTATTATTGTATTCATAGATGGCTCCAGTACTTTTCCTTACCTTTTCCTTAACCTGATAGGCAGAAAGACAAAACACATTTCAGAGGATCCAAGCTCCGGGGGTCCAAGGTCCCTATGCCATCTTGGTTCTTCCTGGGAGCCAAGGTTGAAACCAACTCTTCAAAACACATTTTAATAAAGTTTAGTTCCTGTCTAAAGGGGGGTGTCCTGGTTTAGGGCAAATTTGGGAGAAAACCTCCAAAAGGGGCCCCTCCAGAAAGCAAACCCACACAGCCCCTCCTCCCAACTTGTTCGGGAAGGATTTCCTTGGAGAGAAGTGGAAAGAAGCTGTTTATTTAACAGGCCAAGCACTCCCCAGCGCACAAAATGAACAATACTGGATGACAAAACTCATTCGCTGCTCTGAAGAGATGACAAATTCAGAAAGTCTCTCCAGTGGGTGGTTGCTCTGTTATCAGTCCCTCTGGCGCTGGGAAAGGCTGCAGAGTAGGCCCCAGCAGGCTACAAAGTGCAAGCTCTTGGTGATTCCCCAGGTCCCAGTCCGGAGCAGGTTCGAATGGTTCAGAGAAATCTCCCTCTTAGTCCACTCTATCACATGTTATAAATGAAAAATGAAAAACAGCCAATTTTCATAAAAAAATTAAAATAAAATTTATTTTGCGACCATAATACAGTCCCGACAGCCACCAATCAATCGGACAGCGTACCACCCCCAGTCGGTGATACGGGTGTACGTGAATTTGGCCTCTATCGCACCAAATTCCCCTCGTCCACACCGGCTGCTCCCAGGCCGTGGTTCTTATACGTTTTATTTCACCCGCGGCACAGTCCCTTTGTCTTTCTTTCGAGATCTTCATATTCATGTTCGGTCTTTTCTTCGGTCCAGGCTGCACAAAGCCTCAGTCCGGGAATTGATCAATGCATCTCCCAGATTCCCGGAATCGGGCATTCAACCGGCAGGTGCTGATGGCCCTGGTTATCTCAGATGTGCATCTCATCCGGGCCATCATCTCCTGGGTGTCACTGGACACAGGCCTTCGTGAATGCCCATCTCCCGTGTAGCCGAAGTTCCCTTCGAATGCAAATGTCGTGGTGCCCATCTGCTGCGGTTTCGCCATCCTGCTGCGGTTTTTCCATCCTGAGGAAAAGAATTCTCCCCCCCCCATGTACCAATAGTCTGCTTCATACACATATATATTTTATACATCATTTATTTCCACAAATTACTAACCATATTTCTAACACCACTGATGGGTTTGTCTTAGCTAGAGGCAGAATTAATCCAAACATTGTTTCCTAACATACCTCTCAACTGCACCACCAGAACCTTATCTCTTATTGTCAAACGAAGGGGTTCAGTCTGGGCAGGGCCAGCTCGGTTAGTGAACCTGTGTCCTGGGGTGACTTTATGATGCTTGTATCCCCAGTCGTCTGCTCTGTTTATGCTGGATATTATGTTCTGCACCTTTAAGACTGGTTCTGAGAGCAAAGGGGGAGAGAAGAAGCTTGGAGTTTGTTATTAGAAATTACACTTGCTCCCCCGCATACCTTCACGCAGACAGTGTTGTCGATACAATGGACAGTGAGAGACAGCTCTCCTTTGCTTTTAGTTAGTTTTTTAGCTACCTGAGGCAGAGAAGTTCCTCAGACTGTGGTATTTCTTTTTCTTGAAACTGTTCAAACCTGCTCTAGATGGAAAACCGAGAAAAACACTGGAAGCTCGCTCCTGTGGCCCACCAGGACCCAGGATGCTGCATTCCAGCGCTGGAGGGACTGATAAAAGACTGAGTGAGCCGAGCAACATCCCACAAAAAGAACTCTCTCTGAATTTGCCATCTCTTCAGAAAAGCGAGAGGTTCCATTCTTTAATATTATTCTTTTTTTAAATGCTTGTGAATACTTTGCTTGTTAAATAAACAGGTTTTTTCCCTTTTCTCCAAGGAAATCTTTTCCCAAACCAGTTGGGGGAGGGGCTGTTTGAATTTGCTTTCTAGAGGGACCCCATTTGGAGGTTTCCTCCCAAATTTGTCCTAAACCAGGACAAATACATTTTTTTGGCACCCAGTGCGTGGCTCAAGACAGTGGAAAAAACCTGTACTGATTGCATTTTGGTTGTACTTGCTCTGTATTGGGATAAAGCAGTCAGTAGCCATGTTGCTTGAATTCATAATGTCTCTCTGGGTGGAGGCCTTCATGTGTCTCTCGTCCCTAGGCTTTATTTAGGTTTTAATACCTTTCTGGTCCCTAGGATTATTTTTCTATCCAGAGATAGCTCCAGTATTGTCCCTAACATGTAGTTTTTACAGTAGAGGGGCACGGATTAGAATAGCTGTTGTGCTGGGCTCGGTGATAATAATTTATAGGGAGTTTACAAAGGTACTAGGGATTGTTCAAGATATGAATAGTTTATGGTTTCTTTGTCCTACCCTGCGTCCTAGTTCTGGTAGCATGTTTTAGGAGTTTATTAATTATTTGTCATGGTTTAGGGCAAATTTGGGAGAAAACCTCCAAAAGGGGCCCCTCCAGAAAGACAACTCAGGCGTCCCCTCCCCCCACCTGGTTCGGGAAAAAATTTCCTCGTAGAGAAGTGGAAAGAACCTGTTTATTTAACAGGCAAAGCACTCCTCAGCACACAAAATGAACAATACTGGATGACAAAACTCATTCGCTGCTCTGAAGAGATGACAAATTCAGAAAGTCTCTCCAGTGGGTGGTTGCTCTGTTATCAGTCCCTCTGGCGCTGGGAAAGGCTGCAGAGTAGGCCCCAGCAGGCTACAAAGTGCAAGCTCTTGGTGATTCCCCAGGTCCCAGTCCGGAGCAGGTTCGAATGGTTCAGAGAAAAGGGAAAGAAAAACAGTCCAGGGAAAACTCGGACTGCCTCAGCTAGCTAAACTAACTAAAAAGCAAAAGGAGCGCGGTGTTCTGCCCTGTCCATGCCCAGACAACAACAGTGGAGTTCTGTGTTCCAGCAGACTGTGGGGGAGAATGCAGCTGATAATGAAATTCTGTGCTCCTTCTTCTCCCCGCCTCATAAACAGAACAGACGATTGGGGATACAAGCATAACGTCACCCTAGGACATCTCCACAAACACAACCATACAATCCCGAGAATCAAATTACCACAATGCAGGGGAAGAACCACACAAACTCACTGGGAAAGGACTTGTTGATGCAGCCACTGGAGACTGGGCTAGCTCTGGAGAAACTCTGGCACCATGCCAGGAGTGGGGAACAGCTGAGGTTTGGATTTTACCTGCAGCTGAACCTGAGGAGCAGCTTGCTCTACAGTGAAGAATGTTATATCCATGGCAGGGATCGGGTAAAGGAGAAGGAGGAGGCTCTCTGGTCTTGAGGTTCCAGCAGGGAAAAGTTTATTCCAAGTGAAGAGATCAGGAACAAAAGAGCCTTGAGCACTACTGTGCAAGGGGTTTTATACAGATACAAATCAGGGGGTGGATACAAACAGCTAACCAACAGGGAATCCTCAGGGGATTACATCAAGTGTCTGGGGCCAGTTGGGGCAGGAGGGTGGAGAGAATGGGCCACATGGGCCAATGGGGCTTCAAGGAATAGGGGAATTCCAAAGGGATGGTGTAGTCAGGGATTGGCCCAAGGTGAGAGTGGCAGGGAAGGGTCGAGAATAAAGGGGATGGGTTGCCTTGACAGGCAGGGAAAGAGCTGGAACAAGGGGCAGGGAATGGCTTGATGGACAGCTTTGAGGGAGGGTAAAACCCAGGGGTATACCAACTTGGGGAGAACATGGTACAACAGAACAAACCACTTAACAAGGAATCAATAAAATAAATTTGAACCGCAACAACTTGTGCTTCTAATTGGGGATTCTTGTCAATTATGCCAATTTGCAAAACTTATAAAACTGTATTCACTCCATGCAGGGGTGGGCATTTTTCCATATCTGCCCCTGGAGGCCTCCAACAAAGACCAGCCTTTATATTACCTCCTATACTAATATTATCTCAAAAGTGTGTTGTTTTATTTCCAGGTCTTTAAGGCATCAATGGTTAGCTGGTGTGTGGGTATTTAAGAGGACAAGCTTTATGATCACACCACTTATTACTCTCTCATTGGGAAGTACCAACTGTCAGTCTAGTTTATCAGTAAAGTTATTAAGTTTAGAAGTCGAAACATTTGGATTTGTTTTCTTGATAATAAAAGGGTACCATGGGTACCCCACCCGGCAACTAAGCACCACACAGCTGCTCACCCACTCTCCCCTGGTGGGATGGGGGGGAGAATCGGAACTGCAAGTGAGAAAACTCATGGGTTGAAAGAAAGGCAGTTTAATAAAGCAAAAGCTATGCACACCAGCAAAGACAAACAAAGAATTTATTCACTACTTCCCATCAGCAGGAAGGTGTCCATTTCCAGGAAAGCAGAGTTCCATCACACATAACAGTTACTTGGTAAGAAAAACGACTGAACTCCTAATGTCATCCCCTTCCTTCTTCTTCCCCCAGCTTTATACGCTGAGCATGATGTCATATGGTATGGAATATCTGTTACAAATAGAGAGGGAAGAGCTTAGACAAGTCTTGCCTTTGACTCAGATTTCTGGCAGTAGCTCTGTTTGGGGCGGCCTGCACCCCACATTGCTCTCGCTCACAAGTTCTTAAGAATGGCTGATTCTTAAGAATTAAGAATCTGTCTATTAAAAAATGAATTCTTTATTGAATATACACTAATTTAACAGACATAAGACTTTAACAGATTACTTACTACACAGGATAAACAAAAGAAACACTACTAGTAGATAGCATACAGTGCAGGATAGATAAAGGTACCTATGTTACAGCTAGTGAAGAAATAGTATAGATTAGGATTCAAGGTATCTTACCATCAAATTGCTTGTGGGACACCCATAGAATTCTTCCTCTCAATTCTCTGGGAAAATAACTTCAGAATTTGCATTGGAACTTGCGGGAAAAGTGTCACTATAGGACACGAAACAACACGAAGCAGACATGCTGCTGTTCTCAAGGGAAAAGGGGAAGTTTATTTTCTGACTCCAACATTTATAGATTTCCAAAAGTGACAGTGGATTGGAGGGTGAAAGTGCCACCTCTCCAATGACACTGGACAAACCAACAGTCCATCAAATTTCTCCTCCTTCATAAAAGAATGCAAAACAATAAGTTGTTTACAGAAAGTGCTGCCTCAGCTAGCTAAACTAACTAAAAAGCAAAAGGAGCGCGGTGTTCTGCCCTGTCCATGCCCAGACAACAACAGTGGAGTTCTGTGTTCCAGCAGACTGTGGGGGAGAATGCAGCTGATAATGAAACTCTGTGCTCCTTCTTCTCCCCGCCTTCACTGTCCAAGCCAGTCTTGAAGGCACAGAATATAACATCCAGCATAAACAGAACAGGCGATTGGGGATACAAGCATCATAATGTCACCCTAGGACAGGGGGCTATGGGAGAGGTTGAACCAAAGAGGGGAATTACTTCATCACTTGTTGATGCAGCCACTGGAGACTGGGCTAGCTCTGGAGAAACTCTGGCACCATGCCAGGAGTGGGGAACAGCTGAGGTTTGGATTTTACCTGCAGCTGAACCTGAGGAGCAGCTTGCTCTACAGTGAAGAATGTTATATCCATGGCAGGGATCGGGTAAAGGAGAAGGAGGAGGCTCTCTGGTATGTCTCTCAGTCAGGAATTTTCAGCTTATCTCCCCACATCTGTTCTCAACCCAGTTGTTTATTGGGAGTCCTTACTCCTGGCACCAGAGAGCTGGCCTGGGTTATCTTATCACTTCACATGGGTGAAGAATGTCCGGAGCTATTGCACCAGCTGATGGACAGAGCAAATAAGCTCTTCTGTGGTAGGGGAGATGTCCTGCCACAATATCCCTTTGGTCAGCTGTCCCAGCTGTGTCTCCTTTCAACTTCTTATTCTCATACCACCCAACCCTACTCACTGGTGGGGTGATGTCGATGTCTTCAAACTGAATTATCTGTCCCCAGGCTGAATCTTATCTTTTGTAAACATAACTGATATAATCAGATAATTTCTATGGTAGAAGTTGCTTAATAAATAACTTTGTGTTTTAAGCATTGCATAAGATTACATAACACAAATAAATATGCATTGGGCAGTTGGAGAATCTATATTAGATAGGTGGGTTCATGTGAATTTTACTGTATAAATGATGTAATTTTTACCCCTTGTTGTGCTTGATTTGTGGAAACCTCCACCTTGCACCCTGTGCAGAATAAACGTCTCCTTTCTAAACTGGACTCTGCCTGTGTTTAGAGAGCTCCTAAAATCGGCAACAGTGTGAGAAGCAGCAAAGGCCTTGCCACTATGTAAGCATGGCTCAGCAATAACCAAAACATCCCTGTATTATCAACACTGTTTTAATCACAAATGCAAAACATAGCATCATACCAGTTACTGTGAAGGAAATTATCTCTATCCCTGTCAAAACCAGCAGAGATAGTCTCATGAGACCTTTTTGCTGGACTTTTAGATAAAGTCAAGGCCATACATGTAGGGTAATCATCAATAGCATGTGGGAGCTTCCTGCAGGCTCCTCTGTTGTAATGAACTAGCAGAGTTTATCCTGTGGCCAAGGGATTTGTGCAACACAACACAGGCCTTAAGGCCAAACTGTATGCAGTACATGCAGCACAACACAGACCTGGGTCTACTCAAGTTAACTGTTATATGGATCAGTGACTCCTCAATGTACAGTGGTCTCCTGTTCATGGTCAATACTCTCCCTTTTGTTATAAATGCATATTATGATATTGGCTTTTCGCAAATATTATGATGGATACTATAAAGATATAGTTTTTATTTCTGCTATTAACTAAACTTAAACATAGTACTGAAATAGCTGATATAGTTATGCTTGTGGTAATTGAACTGCCTGTTTTGTTGTGATAACATCCAATGAACATATGCTGAAGACCCCTGCTACTGACATGCCAGTTATCAGCACCCACTGTCTGTAGAAAATATGGACCAAAGCCCAAACTGGAGGTGATAATAAGAATGGACTAAAACCACAGCCAAGAAACATTCATGCTCTAAAAAGGCAGACCTGAGGAGGAGCCATGCTAAACAGTTCTTGGAACATGTAAACTAGTTTGGGGAAAAGTTTAAATATGCATAATTGTTTATGAATATCCAATAGGCTAATGCAACAGGAAAGGTATGTAAAGGCATCTCCGAAATAGCAGGTGTGCTCTTGGCTAAATGCCAAGCATCCAGCTGTAAAAACTTTGTTTTATTGTCTTTGTCTCCTATTGTCCTTCATTAAGCTTTTAAATTTTTCCAGGAGAGTGAACCTCATTTTTCACAATTTCAAGAGCTCCAATATTACTGCACGGGCGACTCAGATGTGTGTGAGGGAGAGAAAATGAGGAGGACTCCGTCTTATCAGAAGGCTAAATAATTACTTTATTATTCTATACTATATACATTATATCTAAAGTGAATCTGCCTTGCACTCACCCTTGCTCACAACTGCACAGAACTGCACTCATCTCGATTCTCTCGTGACTGTCTTGTGACAGTCCAGCTCACACACACACTTGGCCCTGATAGGCCAAGGGAACAAAACATCCTCACTTTGGGTAAACAATCTCTATATTGCATTCCACTTCAGCACAGCAAGAGAGATAAGAATTATGTTTTCCTTCTCTGCTTGTCTCACTTCTCTCTGTTCAGAGGGTATGTGAATACCACACTCCAACACTCTTATGAAATTCTTTGCAGTCTCTGATGTTTTCCGATGCTGAAAAGGAACTAGTATATTGCTGCCTCATACAAGTCTGAAGTTCAAAATTTTTATAGACATTGCAGGGATCCAAAGTTTTTCTTAATCTCTATCCAAATGTCCCCAGTTTGAGAGCTGAGTTAGAAACTTTACAAAGGCAGCTGCTTGCAAAAGTTTCTGTTTCCTATTTTCCATTGAAGCAGGAAAAAACCTTTCATGTCTGTTTCCCCATTTTTAAGAGGAAAAAGGAAAGGAAGTTTATATTTTTGAGTTTTAAATTAGATGCATCCTTTGATCTAGTTGTTGTTTATTTTTTCAGGTTGAGAGCTATTTCAAATAATCTGCTATTCTTTTGTATATTAGATTCAGACCCAGAAAATTTTCTGACCAGTGTAATATAGAATAAGAAATGAGTTCATTTTCACTTGGTAGATTATCCCAGAATCTGAATCTGAACTCACTTTTACAGAAGGGAAAAAAGGTAAACAATAACAATGACTTTTATTTGCTCTATAATAAATCACAGTAAAATAAATTAGTAAATTTGCAGACAACACTAAACTGGGAGTGTGTGTCGATCTGTTCGAGGGTAGGAGGGCTCTGCAGAGAGACCTGGAATGGTTGGATGGATGGATGGGCAGAATCCAATAAGATGACGTTTAATTAGTCCAAGTGCCAAGTCCTGCATTTTAGCCACAATAACCCCCTGCAACGTTATAGGCTGGGGATGGTGTGGCTGGACAGTGCTCAGGCGGAAAGGGACCTGGGAGTTACTGGTGGACAGCCAGCTGAATATGAGCCAGCAGTATGTTCTGGCAGCCAAGAAGGCCAGTGGCATCCTGGCCTGTATCAGGAATAGTGTGGCTAGCAGGAGCAGGGAGGTCATCCTTCCCCTATACTCGGCACTGGTGAGGCCACACCTTGAGTACTGTGCCCAGTTCTGGGCCCCTCAGTTTAGAAAGGATGTTGAGATGCTTGAGCGTGTCCAGTGGAGGGCAACAAGGCTGGTGAAGGGCTTGGAACACAAGCCCTATGAGGAACGACTGAGGGAGCTGGGGTTGTTTAGCCTGGAGAAAAGGAGACTCAGAGGTGACTTTATCACTCTCTACAACTTCCTGAAAGGTAGTTGTAGTCAGGTGGGGATTGGTCTCTTTCACCAGGCAGCAACTGACAGAACAAGAGGACACAGTCTTAAGCTGCATCAAGGCAAATATAGGTTGGATATTAGGAAGAAGTTTTTTTATGGAAAGGGTGATAAAGTTCTGGAATGGTCTGCCCAGAGAGGTGGTGGAGTCACCATCCCTGGATGTGTTTAAAAAGACTGGATGTGGCACTCAGTGCCATTGTTTAGTTGAGGTGTTAGGGCATGGGTTGGACTTGATGATCTTGAAGGTCTCTTCCAACCTTGTGATTCTGTGATTCTGTGAAATTTTTGCAAGGTAATGAAGCATTCAACTGGAAAGAAAGAGGAAATTGAGGTAATCTGACTATAAATTTGGCACAAGAGGAAACTGATATCCTCAATTACATTTAGCAGGTAAGCAGGAATCAGGACAGTTTTATCATTAAATCTTCTGCAAAGATATTTTAGATCCATAAATGCCAGGTGAAAATCTTAATGGAAGTGATGCCTTGTGAAGGCTGAGCTAGAACAGAGGCTAGATGGTGTTAAAGAATAAAGTAGGTATTTATTAAAAGGCCTCAATGGATACACCTTGGGCAGTACAAGAGCCCAGCCAGGGCTACACCCAAGATGAACCCAAAATGGTCACAAAATGGACAACCAGTCACAAGGTCTCTCACTTTTATAAGTTCTGGTCCATTAGCATATTGGAGTTAATTGTCCAATTATAGCTTTAGGTTATGAAGTCCCATCCTTCTTGTTTTTCTCACTTCATTCCACTGTTGTTTATGCTCTTGGGCCTGAGATTTGGATCAGTTGTCCTTGGTCCTCAGCTAGAGAAGGAATTGTTTTGTCTACCTACTCTGTAAAGAGAGTTTACTATCCCTTAATATGAAGCTCAGAACTACACACTAAAGCAGTACAGAATCGGAAAAATATAAAAGCTAAAACCTGAGGCATCAAAAGTACTGCAGAACTTTGATTTTGATGTTGGTACTTCTGCATCTCCCTGTTCATTTTGGTGCATGGTTCAGTACCTAGAAAGACTTTGTCTGAATGAGTTCCACTCTGCAGGAGCTGAAGTGCGTCCATAGTCCCTCTCATCACTGCTCTGCACACCTGCTACTGGATACCACGCTACATGTACTGTAGCTATTGTTGTTTAGAATCAAAAGACAAACTTTCCAAACAGTGTTAAAGTGGTAACATAAAGAGTAGTTCTTTAATGAAAGCTTTCAGGTGCACAAAATATAGGTATGGGCATGCGTGGCATCAGATTTTCACAAATTTTATAAGTTTAATTAATTAATGTATGTAGCAAGTACATCCACTAGGAGACTGGTTGTCCTGGTAACCCACCCTTGGGCCTGTTCCTTGGAGTCCCTCCAAGGGTTCTTAGCCATATATTTTATGTCTCCTGGGTACTGGTGCAAAACAGGGTGTCCTTGTTAGAAATGCTTTTCTTGAAAATAAGACTTAACAGAATTCCAAGAAGGTGGCATAAATGTGTGAGTAAAGGGTAATCCACTATTCTAAAGTGTAAGAAAATGCTAGAAACTATACAGCTACATATTAAAAATCTACAAAGCTACAAATATATCAATATATATATAAAAAACTAAACATCTTTAGGCATCACTATGATGGCATTGTGCAAGTGATGGTGGATTACTGGTGGTGGATATAGAATAAAGCCAGTGACAGGAAATGTACTCACTTTGGCCCCATCCTGATTCTGGAGATGTAGCAAGGGTAAGTTAATAATATACCAGACTGTTTTAACTTGTGAACACCTGCTATGAATACCCACATAATATGTTTATATTCCTCAGGGAAATTATTTTACCAAAATTACTCTCCTAGTTTTGGGCATGTTTTTTAAAATAAAAAACTCTAGTGTACTGGGTCTGGTTGGGATGGAATTAATTTTCTTCATAGCACCCCCTGGACTTCTAAACAAAACACTGCTGATAAAAACATCAGTGTTTGGCTATTACTGAACAGTGCTTGCACAGCATCAAGGCCTTCTCCCCCTCCCTCTCTTCCCCTCCAAAGCCAGTAAGGGTGGGTGTCAGCAAGAAGGTGTGAGGTGACACAGCTGGGACAGCTGACCTGAATTTACCACAGGGTTATTCCATGCCATATGACATCGTGCTAAGCAATAAAATCTCAGGGAAAGAAGTAGTAATTGGGAATGGTCATGATTATGGCATTTGTCTTACCAAGCAACTGTTAGGCATGCTGAAGCCCTGCTTTCCAGGAGGGAGCTAGACATCTGCTTGCTGATGAAATGCAATGAATGATCTCCCTATTTTGCTTTGCTTGCATGTGCAGCTTTGCTTTCTGTATTAGACTGTCTTCTCACCTTCCCTTTTCTTCCTGTCCTGTGGGAGAGTGAGAGGCTGTGTGGGTGCTTAGCTGCTGGTCTGTGTTGACCCACACCAATTGCTGAAACTTTTTATGTTACTTACTCCTATGGACTTAATTTTTTAGATTCTGTACTGCCTTAGTGTGTGACTCTAAACTTCATATAGTGTTAGTAAGTTCACTTCACAGGGTAGGTAGACAAAACAATCCTTTTCCAGCTTGAGAACCAAGGACAGCCATTACAGCCTGTTACAGTTTGACTCTGGCATAATGTTAGTGCTTTTATGAAAATATATTTTTTTTAGTGGCTGTTGTGAGGTGTGATTACGAACAGAGCAAAGTAGGCTTTAAGTTAGGAATAAAGGAAAAAAAACTTTATTAACTACAATATTTAAAAAGGAACAGACACAGAATTAAGAATGAAAACTTTTTAAATACATTCTTCCTCCTCCCCCTCATTTTTTTTTACAGCATGAAATAACACTTTTGATTTCTACTTTGTTACTATCTCTTGGATAATCAACTTTCAGTCTATCACTACTCATCAAATAATCACTTCTTAAGTCTATCAGGGAGAGAGGAGTCCCCTCTTTCACTATAGGCTTCCCCCAGAAACACAATTGAAACTTCTTGTGTTTCTATGTCACTCATGCCACTGCTCAGAGAACATCTGCTTTTGTGACTTCTTCCCTCCATGTTCAGTGTTTTCACTATTGTATATGGACTAGAAATGTTTTTAGCGTTTTTGTTGTGGTGCACCAGTTTAGTTGTTCTCTTGCACTGGGTGATTGGGAATTTGCACAGAATAGTTTTGTATTGCACTGTATAGCCTATGTTACATTATGTGGTTTGTTACCCCTTTTCTGTATCACATGGTCTTTCCCTCACCTGTCCCAGTACCACCTGGTGGTCTCTCCCCTGGGTTACCCCTCCCCATGCCACTCCTCGCTGGTGTCCCATTGGCTGTGGACCTCTCCCTCTGTCCCCATCCCGGGGGGTATAAAAGCTCCCTGCTGCCAGGGAACACCCTCTCTTTTCTCCCATGGGTTTGTCTGCCTGATGTGTGTCTTGGAATAAAGGACAATGTTTCCCACATGGAGGAGAGCGTTTCTCTAATCTTTTACCTTCGTCTATGAAGTATCGTGTGGGCAAGGGTCTATAGCTAGCCGGAGTGGACCCCTACAGCCCAGGAAACACGTTTCTTTACATTTTCTTTTTAAGGATGTTCTACTTAGTTCTAAAAAAGCGATAATCTCTCAGCTTCGGGACACCGGTCCCCTCTCAAATTTACCCCCTGGGGCCAAGGGGCCTGTGAACAGAGATTTTCTCCTTTACTGAAGACAGAGGGCATCTCACACCCTCTTCAGCCATCTCTGTTTACGCTACTGCTTCACCACACTCTTTTGGCTTTAAGGTATTGCTTCCTTCTAAATGCAGTCTCTGTGTTACAGGAAAAACATGGGTCTGTTTATGGTCATATAAGAAAAGAGTCTAGCTTAAGGCTACTCCATTATCTTCTCTCAGGATTTTTTTCACCTCTTTTAACATTTCTTACTTGCACTAACTTCTATCACACTTGCCTATTTTCTCTTGTTTCATCTCTCTCTCTCTCTCTTTATTTAGATTCAGAAGGATCAGTATTTGTAAGGTTTTTGTTATTTGAGAAAGGGGTTAAAATTTTCACCTCTGTCTGCCCAGAACTCCCACAGCGGCTGGTTTTCGGTGCCACATCTTCCACTTCTGGCTGGCCGTGCTGCCAGTCTATGATATCGAATTTTAAGGCAGCACAGGCACTGGCTCTTTCTATCTCTCTCCCGGGGGCAT
>NW_024527222.1:19016-31857 GCF_017590135.1 Pyrgilauda ruficollis
GGGGGGGGGCTGATGCTTCTCAGGGCTCCTTTACTTTTCTATCTTGCAAAGCTTTCACCCCCCTCCTCTGCCCAAGACTCCGGCCTACCTCACCCGACCGCATGGCTTCCCCTCCCCCACCCAGCCCTAGCTGGGCAGGGGAGGTCTGACTTCTTTCACTGACCTGGATCAAGAGAGAGTTTTCTTGGGAGTTTTCCGCTTTTAACCTCTTGTGTTCTCAGAGGCGGTCCATATCTTCAGTGGCCAAACCAGGTGCCAATATTTAAATCTAAGCACCGATTGGTTTGACCACAACTTTTTAAAAAACTCACTTCCTTCTCACCCTAAGACACAGCCTCAGGCCCAAAAAGCATAAACAATGGCGAAATGAAGAGAGCAAACTGGAAGGATGAAACTTCATAACCTGAAGCTGTAATTGGACAATTAACCCCAATATATAAATGGACCAAAACTTATAAAAGTGTGAAGACTCATGACCGGTGGTCCATCTTGTGTCCATCTTGTGTGTAGCCATGGCCGGGCTCTTGTACTGCCCAAGGTGTATCCTTCAAAAGCTTTTTAATAAATACCTACTTTATTCCTTTAACTCTGTCTAGTCTCTGTTCCGGGTCAGCCTCTCTAGGCATAACCACATATTTTATTGTGAGAGTTGCTTGCTGCATAGCTATCTTAATTTAGCTGGACTAGGTTCTACTTCTGGTGAAATCCATAGGAAAAGTTTCATTGCAGTCAGTGAGACCAGGATTTACTCCTAAATATGAGCTAGTATTTTTTAACGTTATGTTTGCATATATATTTATGCACACAAGCACAGTCACATTCTACTGGGTATTTTTTCAATCCAAACACATTCAAAACTGTCCCCTAAGCTAATACTACAGAAATTGATCAAGATATATATTGCATTTGGTGGTGCCCAGTGTGAATATAACCAAGGTAACTCATAGACATGACTGAGAAAATATTTAATTTCTCAGAAGAAACTGAAACACATAAAGACATTGTAAACTTTCTCACCATGTTTTTTTCTCCTCTCCAAATCAACAACTTCATGCTAACTGAAAGCAAACCTTAAAGAATGTAAGAATTTACCTTCTCAAATATGCTTCTAAGAAAGATAGCATGTTGTGGGGGGATAGAATATAAGAAAATAAAGATAGTGCAGAAAGTAATCTTACCCCTAAGGAGTTGCAGCTGGGCCAATTAACAAAGATTAGGAACAGGCCTGACTTTAACAGGCCATAGCTGTAACCAATAAAAGAAGAGTGCTATAAAAGAGTGGGTTGGTTGGTTGAGAGAGGAATTGTACTTGGTTGGCTACTGTGAGGAAGTTGGAGTCAGTGCTCTGAGGAGCTGCCCACAAGGAAACACCCAGAAGGTATGAATTTCTTGGATAAAGAGATAACAGTATGGAACTTTTGCGTCATTATTGTAACAGCATGTGAACATACACAGTTACTGTGTAATTTGTAACTACTTCCAAAAATAAGAAAAGGTACTTCTGATTGAAAATTCTGGGCCCATTAGAGAAAAAATAAAATAGAGAAGTGATGGAACTAAACTTTTGTGGGAAATGGACAATTTCCTATTCTCCACAAAACTTGTCAATTAAGATCCTTGAGCCAAAAGTTGCTTTCCTAGTGAGTGACCATTCCTCACTTTAATGCTAGTACAAGCAGCTCTGGAAAGCCATGCAAATACAATGCCTGCATCTATTAAATAAAGAAGTAGGAGCCCATTACAACCATGCCTCTGCTGACCCAAATTTTAGGGTGTAAGAGAAAGTTGGAATCCATTTCTACAGTTATAAACCTGAAAGCAGCATGTATTGGGAGGTAAAGCAGAGTATTCAGCTCCTCTGAGGAATGCCTTCTTATCTACAAGGGCACAGCCTTTTACATGTGCAAGAAAGGAAAGACAAGCTGCAATGATTAGGTCTATGGTATATACCAAAGCATTGCATGTTGCTAAAACAAAAGCTGTGACTTTACTGTCAATGTGGTCATAAGTGAAATTGACTGGATACCACTAAGATGGAAATCTTTTTCAAACTGAGTCAAATTATCTCAAATTATCTTTCAAATCTCAGTGGGTAAGGTGCCCTCATTGCCTTCCATATAATTGCTGCTACAGTGGATTACAGCTAAGAGTTAGAGTGATGCCTTTTCGCTGGTCCTAAAATCACGAGCCAGACAGAGGTGATAAAAGGGGTTGCCTTTTGTGAGAAATGAGCCTCAGTCTTTACTATTTTAAAAGATGAATAAGTGATAAAAGGGACCTTCACAGTGCTGGGGTACCTAGTGTGAAAAACACATTCACTGTCCTGTGAAAATTTAAAAAGTTTAATAAAGGACAGTAGGAGACAAGGACCATAGAGCAAAAGTTATTACAGCTGGGTGCATCTTGGCACTCAGCCAAGAGCACACCATCACCTTCAGGGATACCCCTTAAATATTTTTTTTTCCATTACATAAGCCTGTTGCATATTCATAGACCCTTATGCATATCCATAAACTAGTTTACATATTCTAGGAACTATTTTACATGACCCCTCCTTGGGTCTGCCTTTTTAGAGCATGTGTGTTTCTTGGCTGTGGTTTTGGCTCCCTCTCTTTATCACTTCCAGTTTGGACCTTGGTCCATACTTTCTTCGGATGGCAGATGCTGATAGTTGGCATATCTGTAGCAGGTGTCCTCATCCTATGTTCATTGGATGTTATCCCATCCAAACAGGCATTTTAACACAAGCATAGCTATTTCACTACTATGTCTAAGCTTAATTAACAACAGAAATAAAAACTATATCGAAGTTACTTTAATACTACACATATAAATCCATGTTAATATTTGCGAAAAGCCAATATTATAATATGTATCTATAACACTAGCCATAGCTAGAGGCACACCAGTTAACTATAGCAACTCTTCTTATATACTTTTTCATCGCATTGGTCAAATACATATTCATGAAGATTATACATGTTCAAACATTCCTTTGAGCTCTTTTACATGTTCTGGAATTCTTTAGCTCAGTTCGATGCCTGACCCGTCTTTTTAGAATACATGCAATAATTTGAATTGTGATTTTTCTGGGAGTCGTGTATGCTTCTTCCTCACAATGTGTATGCCATTTCCTTATTACGAATTCTTGTTCTGTGGTTTCAGCAAGCAATAGTGATTAATAGTCGAAAGGTCAGTGATAGGGTCCTCTTCTCATCCTTTCTTTCTATGTTATCTGCATGGTTCTTTCAATGTTATCTGATCATGCAGAGAGTTTTAGCTATTTCCACAGGTACTGAGTTATTCTCACCATTGTCAGTTAGTTACAAAAATAAAGGCATTATTTATTATTTCACAACTACAGTTACTTCTGCAAAAGTTAACACATAACATCCATTTTAATATTTTGCGAAAGCCTAAACTATATGTTTATTACACTAAAATATACAAGCTACACAGGGGCCAGTGTATTGGCCACAAAAAGCTGACAAATTATGCTATATCAAAAGCAGGTAAAAGTGATTACAAACTGCACTATATCAAAATAGTTGTGATTAATAATAATTTGCGAAAGCCAATACATAATAGCGAAAGCCAATAACTGCATAGTTATTTATAACACCTTTGTAAGGATCCTTAGGTTCACAACCTGCTAGGTGGAAAGTGCCGAAGATGCATGCATAAACTAAAAAGCATACAATTTTTA
Source organism: Pyrgilauda ruficollis (assembly GCF_017590135.1). Taxonomy (NCBI): domain Eukaryota; kingdom Metazoa; phylum Chordata; class Aves; order Passeriformes; family Passeridae; genus Pyrgilauda; species Pyrgilauda ruficollis. Next base: position 22,723 of record NW_024527222.1, read on the forward strand.
AGTTTTGCAAACTAACATAACTGACAAGAATCCCCAATTAGAGATATAAGTGATGAGGTAACTCCCCCCAGTTCAACCCTTTCTGATTCCCCATCCCTCACTTAGATAGGTACTAAACTTTGTTTATGAAAATGTGTCACGGACAGCTAGTTTCAACCTTGGCTTCCTAGAGAATCTAACCTTGGACCCCCAGCTTGGAGCCACTGGGGAATTTATTTGGTCTTTCTGTCTAATAGAGTAGGTAAAATGCTGGCTATGAATACTATAATAGAATACAGATCTACACATATATGTGTAAAGAATATAGAGGATATATTTAAAGAAAGGTAAAAATCAATTTGGCATCAAGAGAACCATTATCCTGGGTGGTGCCAAGTGTATCTACAATTATTTGATGGTCCTACTCATTAATTCTTATTGATTTAGAGAGCTCTATTGATCTAGCTAGCATGCCTTGTAAAAGGGCATCTTACCTGCCATAAAAGCTCATCTATTGTTTGTTAACCAGTCAGATAACTCAAACAGGTCAAGCTGTCTTGTGGTGAGTTATTTTGGCACCATGGGGTTAACACCAGTCTGGCATCTCCCAACTGCCAACAAACATCTTACTGTTGAAGTGACATCTGACAAGATAAGCTGAATTTCTGACTACCAGCCATTCACTTTACAACTGTAAAAGCTACAACAAACTTCCACAAAGCAGAAATCTTCTATGAATTTTCCTGGAAATGTGTGGAGTTTCTCCTGTGAATGGGGATGCCTTTTTCACAGTTACTTCCCAGGGATTAAGTGAAGGAATCTGTGTACATTACTGTTGTTTTGGTGGTAAGTTACATTCAACTCCTAATCAATACTATTTCTTTTGCTAGTTTTAATATAGGTACCTTGATATAGTGCACTATTTTATGAAATACTATAATCTACTGGTAGTTCTTTTCGTTTTATGCAGCATAGTAATTCTGATCTTTCATCTTTTTTTCTGTTAATTTTTCTTAATAAATAATTCATTTTTATATAAATATATATGATTTGCTATTATCAGAACTTGCAGGACAAAGTGATTCAATTATACCTCTATAACTTCCTTAAATTTAAACTGTTGCCAAAATCTGAGGCTAAGGAAGGATTTGCCTTCATTTAAACCCCTTTCTGTGAAGGAGTTACAGTACACCAAGGAGTTCTTTCTGTTCCTCAGATGGGGATGCCTTTTTCACAGTTACTTCCCAGGGATTAAGTGAAGGAATCTGTGTACATTACTGTTGTTTTGGTGGTAAGTTACATTCAACTCCTAATCAATACTATTTCTTTTGCTAGTTTTAATATAGGTACCTTGATATAGTGCACTATTTTATGAAATACTATAATCTACTGGTAGTTCTTTTCGTTTTATGCAGCATAGTAATTCTGATCTTTCATCTTTTTTTCTGTTAATTTTTCTTAATAAATAATTCATTTTTATATAAATATATATGATTTGCTATTATCAGAACTTGCAGGACAAAGTGATTCAATTATACCTCTATAACTTCCTTAAATTTAAACTGTTGCCAAAATCTGAGGCTAAGGAAGGATTTGCCTTCATTTAAACCCCTTTCTGTGAAGGAGTTACAGTACACCAAGGAGTTCTTTCTGTTCCTCAGACTCAAAAAAAGGGCTTCTTTAATAAACTTTGTCTGAAGCTCTGGCTTTCTGTGACATGCCTATGCTAAATGTGACACAAATAACTGGTAAAAGAAATGTTAGCATTGGACTAGGGCACAGTTCTGTAATTTACTTTAAGGGACTGGAAATTCACCATGTGTCACTGTTAAGTCAGAGATGACACGGATGAATGAGTGACAAACTCCGTGCATTCACAGAAGGCTAAAACAACTTTATTAAGAACCCATTCCTTTTATACTCTAGTTCACTACAGGTGGGCCTGATTGGTCCTTTAATTAAAACACCATCACCATTGGCTAATTAAGAAACCACCCTTTTGGTAAAAACCTTACTGTAGACATCATGTAGCACAAGTTAACATGATCACAAACACCAGGTGCAGCAAGTTAAGAAGTGTTTATAATTCTTTTCTCTGAGCTTCTCACGGCCTTTCCCAGAATGATGCCTGGGAAAGTTGTCTGTTTCTCTCTGTGACCAGAGAGCTGTCACCACAACCATCCACTTTCAACAAAACAATGACTACATGACAATCAAATTTGGAAAGGAACATCTTACTGTATAATCAGTTTTGATCAGATAGCTAGAATTTACAAAGAAACATAGGTCTCTTATAATTCCAGATCTGTTTGGCCTAAAGTTCTACATTCATCATCCTATTCTTCTAAACTCCCAGAAGATCAAACTATGATTTCCATATTTCATAAATCATAGGGAAAACTAGTTTATTTAAAAATTTAGTAAGATTTCAGCCTCAAGAGAAGTGTTGAATACCTAAAATTTTGAAATTGAGAAAACCCTCAGCCAATAAGAGCCTGAATGAGAGATGTGGGACTCCAGGCAGCTCTTCAAAATGCAGTTTATTACATCCAGGACGTTACAGCAGTCCAGGGTAATGGGTGACAGAGCCTGTGCCTACAGCTGCCAGCTCCAGCTGCAGGCAAGCCTGAAGACCCTCTAATTTTGATTACAATGTGTTATATACTTTTCTTTGCTGAGCATCTTAATATAGAAGAACCAATCTATACCTTAACTTTTACCTATAGCCTATCATAACTACTATAATTACCATATTCATGTTACTATTCTCCAATCACTAAAAGTTAGTATATTACAGTTTAAGCTAGAAGTTGTTTTTCAGTTTTCTTGCAGTAGTGTCCTAGGTTGAGAAGGAAGTGAGTTTTTTGGGAAGTTGTGGTCAAAAGCAATCAGTGGTCAGATTTGAATATTGGCACCTGGTGTGGCCACTGAAGACATGGACTGCCTCTGAGAACACAGGGGGTTAAAAACAGAGAACGCCCAGGGGAACTCTCTCTTGGTTCCAGTCCGTGAAAGAGGTCAGACCTCCCCTGCCTAGCTGCAGGCTGGGTGGGGGAGGGGAAGCCATGCAGCCTGGGTGAGGTAGGCCGGAGCCTTGGATGGAGAAGGGGGGTGAAGGCCCCTGCAGGATGGAAGGGTGGAGGAATACTGAGAGGCATCGGGCAGCCCCCCCCCGGGAGAGAGAGAGAGAGAGAGGGAGAGAGCCTGTGCCTGTGCTACCTTGAAATTTGATATCTTCTGCTGGCAGCACGGCAGCCGAGAAGGAGGCGGGGTGGGGGCGCGGCGAGAAGGTGCCCGGCCCCGTGGGAGTTCTGGGCAGGCAGAGCCCAAGATTTTAACCCTTTTCTTGGATGATGGAAACCTTACAAATACTGATCCTCCTGGATCGGAATGAGGAGAGAGATAGAGATGAAATAGAAGGAAATGGGCAAGTGTGATGAAAGTTTGTGCAAGTAGAAGATGTCAGAAGAAGTTGAGAAGAATTCTAGGTGGGAGGAGATGATGGAGTGGCTTTTGGCTGGACTCTTCTTGTATAGCCATGGATAGACCCATTTTTTTTCCTGTGACAGAGACTGCATTTAGGGGGAGGCAATGGCTTGGAGCCAAGACAGTGCAGTGATGTTACGTGAAGGAGAGGCGTGAACAGAGACGGAGAGGAAGATCTCTGTTCTCGAGACCCCTCAGCCCCAGGGAGTGAATTTGGGGGGGACTGGTGTCCCAAAAGTGAGAGACACTTGCTTTTTTGGAACTGGGCAGAGCACCCTTAAAAGGGGAACCCTAAAAGCAGTTCTGGTCCATGCACAGTGGTGAGAGCACTGGACACGGAAGGAAGAGGTCACGAGGGCGGATGTTCTCCGGGCAGTGCCACGAGTGACATGGAAACACAAGAGGTTTAAACTGTGTTTCTGAGGGAAGCCTGTGGTAAAAGAGGGACTCCTCTCTCCTTGATGAACTGAGGGTTGGTTACCTGAGAGGTGGTGATGGACTGAGAGTTGATCATCTGAGGGGTGGTGACTGGATTGAAAATCTAAGGTTTTATTTCATGCTGTGGTGGAAATTGGGGGGAGGAGGGCCTACAGCTGCCAGCTCCAGCTGCAGGCAAGCCTGAAGACCCTCTAATTTTGATTACAATGTGTTATATACTTTTCTTTGCTGAGCATCTTAATATAGAAGAACCAATCTATACCTTAACTTTTACCTATAGCCTATCATAACTACTATAATTACCATATTCATGTTACTATTCTCCAATCACTAAAAGTTAGTATATTACAGTTTAAGCTAGAAGTTGTTTTTCAGTTTTCTTGCAGTAGTGTCCTAGGTTGAGAAGGAAGTGAGTTTTTTGGGAAGTTGTGGTCAAAAGCAATCAGTGGTCAGATTTGAATATTGGCACCTGGTGTGGCCACTGAAGACATGGACTGCCTCTGAGAACACAGGGGGTTAAAAACAGAGAACGCCCAGGGGAACTCTCTCTTGGTTCCAGTCCGTGAAAGAGGTCAGACCTCCCCTGTCCAGCTGCAGGCTGGGTGGGAGAGGGGAAGCCATGTGGCTGGGGTGAGGTAGGCGGGAGCCTTGGACAGAGAAGGGGGTGAAGGCCTTGGAGGAGCCCTGAGAGGCATCGGGAGAGAGAGAGCCTGTGCCTGTGCTACCTTGAAATTTGATATCGTGCTGGTAGAATGGCCCGCCGAGAAGAAGGGGGGTGCAGAGCAAGAAGGTGCCCGGCAGCCGTAGGAGTTCTGGGCAGGCAGAGCCCAAGATTTTAACCCTTTTCTGGGATAATGGAAAGCTTACAAATACTGGTCCTCCTGGATCTGGATGAGAAGAGAGAGAGAGAGATGAAACAGGAGGAAATGAGCAAGTGTGGTGAAAGTTTGTGCAAGTGGAAGATGTCAGAAGGAGTTGAGAAGAATCCTAGGTGGGAGGAGATGATGGAGTGGCCTTTGGCTGGACTATTTTCTTGTATAGCCATGGACAGACCCATTTTTCCTGTGACACAGAGACTGCATTTAGGGGGAGGCAATGGCTTGGAGCCAAGAGAGTGTGGTGATGTTATGTGAAGGAGTGCGTGAACAGAGACAGATGAGGAGGGTGTGGTGATGCCCTCTGTCTTCAGTGAAGAGGAAGATCTCTGTTCTTGAGACCCCTCGGCCCCAGGAGGTGAATTTGGGGGGGGGGGACTGGTGTCCCAAAAGTGAGAGACTGTTGCTGTTTGGAACTGGGTGGGGCATCCTTAAAAGGGGAACCCTAGAAGCAGTTCTGGTCCATGTGCAGTGGTGAGAGCGCTGGACATGGAAGGAAGAGGTCATGAGGGCAAATGTTCTCTGGGCAGTGCCACAAGTGACATGGAAACACAAGAGGTTTCAACTGTGTTTCTGGGGGAAGCCTACGGTACAAAAGGGACTCCTCTCTCCTTGAACTGAAAGTTGATTATCTGAGGGGTGGTGACTGGATTGAAAATCTAAGGTCTTATTTCATGTTGTGGTGGAAACTGGGGGAGGTAGGAGGAATGTTTGGAAGGTTTTCATTCTGAGTTCTGTGTCTGTTCCTTTTTATATATTGTAGTTAATAAATTTTTTTTTCCCTTTATTCCTAAGTAGAGCCTGCTTTGCTCTATTCCTGGTCACATCTCACAGCCACCACTAGGGAGAATATATTTTCATGGGGGCACTGGCATTGCGCCAGCATCAAACCATGACAAGTGGAAAATTTTGAGACCTTTTTTCTACTTGCAACATTGGAAGACTTGTTTGCCTGTGCTATCTTTCTGCTTGGTAAAAACATCTTTGAGGTGGGTTTATCCTTTGCTCTAAGTCATAAAAATCCCTGCTAACTAACATACCCTTTGCCTTCTTAGTTATCCAGTAAGACTGGCTCAGCAATTCTTCTATATCAAAACTTGTTTTCATTTCTGTTCCTCCTTCAGATTCTACATTCAAAAATCTTTCTGATGAGCATACATATCTGTGAGACTTTCTTGTCAAACTTTCATCCTTCCCAACAAGCCAACATCCCAATGGTAGATTAAGTTGTCAACAAAGGTGAAATGATAGGATGAAAGGGTTAAAAGTGGAAGAATGGTGAGGAGGATGGTATATTTGCTTGAGTGACCTTGCAGCTGGGAATAACAGTGTGGGAAACCCCATATATTATGCCTACTGCTGTTTATCCTCTGTTTTGAGAAGTAGTCTCTGTGTAGAGATAACAGAGGTGTTTGAAGAGACTTGGAAGCACTCTCACAGACAGGTGCTCATTGCTAACAAATGAAGGCAAAAATATGGGGAAAGTAAGGTCTCAACTTCCCAAGTTCATGATCTTATTAAGAAACCTTCATAGGATCTGATGGAATGGGATGGAAATATTTGGACAGAGTTCTTGGACTCTGAGTTTGAACCAGACTCAGCAGATAAGGAGGTGGTAGAATCACAACCTCTCATACAAATGGAGGGGCAGCAGGATCTGCTGGATGGAGAGGTACAAGTCACATGGACTTATATCCCAAAAGAGTAATGGGAATTTTTAGAGAGCTATTGGCAGAAGAGCAGGGAGAGCATGCTGGCATGGATTTTATGAGCTTGGGACAGTGGCACTGCATCTATTGACTTATTAGTGGGTGAAAAGGATTTATTAACTCCTATTGCCACCAACAATAAAACCCAATGGGGGTATGCTCAGCTCTGAAATATCAGGGTGTGGCAGGACATCTACCCCCACCCCCACCACAGATGGTGCATAGAGAGAGAACCCAGGGGCTGAAAGGCCCAGCCAGGGGTCATGTCTGGCACCAATAAGGCTCAGACCTCAGGTAAGAATCGACACCATAGTCTGGAGAGCAGATGTGGGAAGAGATAAAGGAAATAGTCTTGACTAAGAGATGCTGTTTTACAAACTATAAAAGACACATGAATATCACAGAGGCAGAAGCCTCTATACGCACACCCTGAAGGCGTAAAGGACTTCTCCCTGGAGTCTGGACTCACGTTCTGTGGTTACTTCCTGAGGTATTGAAGAAAAGGATCTCAATGTGTGTGTGCCCCACCAACAATTGGATGAGAAGATACATTGAATCCCAAGTTATATTATTTCTTTGCTAGCTATAACATTAACAGGTACCTTTAACCTCGTGCTGTATATATCTACTAGTAGTCTCTTTACTTTTTGTCTTTATTCCTGTGTAGTATTAGTTTGTTTTGTCAGGAAAATTAATCCACAAACATTAGCAGTTTATGTCCAAAAAGGAGACAAAGGAGTCCTTTTACTTTATTGGAATAAAGGGAAAGGCCATGGGGCATTCCCCTGGGGTCTCTCAAATTTTTGGCAGGCACAGCCTCCTTTTTATCATAATTTCCCTTCTCTATTTCCCTATTGGCTGAGGTACTTGAGAGGTACAGACTTCCCGGAACGCCTGATACTGAAGATTTCCCTCTAATGTATAACCCTCCCTTTTAATTTTTAATTCTTATGGAATTTAGGGTTTTTCCCCATTGTTTCTTTCATCTTTCGATGTCCAATTTCATTTATCAGCAAACCTAAAGTTTATTTGTAAAAACAAATATATTTTTCATTCATCAATCAGTGGAATCCTTCCCATTGTTTCTTTTATCTCTCAGTGCTAGTTTTATCTACCAGCAGACCCACAGCTTGTTTATAAAGACAAATCCATCATTCCTCTCAGTTTTAAGTCTTATGTTTCTTAGTTTTGTGTCTGTTAAATAAATAATTCGTTCTATAATAGACCGAATCAGTCATTATTAAAGAACTTTTGAATGAGAGTGGGTTTTGGGGTGCTGGCCACCTCAATAAAGCTACTGCCTGCTGCCAGAGGCCTGGGCAAAAGGCAAGGACTTATCTAAACCCCCACATCCATTTGTAACATTTTTTGGCAATAGTCGGCAGGATGGTGACAATTGATTCAAACAATCAGACTAATGACTTACCAAACTATGTACGGTGGCATAGTGTTAATCCTGTTAATCCTCTTTCAGTACCCGGCTGGTCTGAGCGGGGGAAAAAATCCAAGAGAACATAAATGGAGAAAATATAATTGCTCTTGCACTTGCATCATGTTTAAAGGCTGAATGTGAGTCGCAAAAAGAAATGATAAGGGAACATGACAAATTAAAACAAGAGCTAAAAGAGTCCGACGAAAAAACCCAAACCTTGGGAGAAAAATTGAAATTAACATCCTTAAAAAACCCCAACTATGTGGATGTTAAAGATATTCTAGAGTTAACATCATCACCTGGAGATGAGAATCATGATATTCAGAAAAACACTGATGAAATTGGTAATTCAAATGTTGAATTGGATTCTAACAAAAGCACAAAAACCCTACCTCTTAAAGAGAGAGAAATTCCAGAACTTAAATTGAAATCCCTAATTAAAACCGAACACTCCGAGGGATCCCAAGGTGGTCAGAGGAGAAATATGGTCACATTTCCCTGTAATTTCCTACCATCACCAAATCTTCAGGAAATACATAGACAAAAGTTAAAGGAAACAGAAATTGAATATCTGAGGAAATTTTGTTCCACAAAGAAAAAATAGAATATTATTGGATGATATATGTGATATATACTATAAAATAATTCGTGCTAAATTAAATAAAAACCCTACAGCATTCTGTGTATAGAGAATTCAAATAGGAAGGCAGCTGTCCCCAGAAATGTATATTCCAGGGGATTGCTCTCATCTGACAGGAGGCATTTTTGATAAGCATCACCAGCAACCACAAACTAAGTGATAGAAATTCAAATACCAGGACAGCAGAAAAGGGTTGGACACACGCATCATGAGTCAAGAAGGTCAAACTCTGGGAAGAGACCCTCGAATGGAGGATTACCTCTTCCCCTGGGGACCTCAGAATAAAACTGCATCAGCCAAGTAAATGGCCAAGGGGAACAAGAAAAGTTATGTTGTGACTGGCTGTGAATGTTATCCTTTTGTACATTTTAAGTGCATATTGTAACGAGGTGTGGGTTACTCATTGTCCAAATGGGTACAGACCTAGGGGATTGTGCACAGTGTTTTAAACTTGAGCAGGAACTGACTAGCTGTCTCTTATTGATCGCTACTCGGGTGGGTGCAATTGAATTAGATTCAGAGGAGTGCTATCACTGGTATCTAAATGGGACTTGAAATAAATGGGCAGGAGATCTT
>NW_024527223.1:0-1009 GCF_017590135.1 Pyrgilauda ruficollis
CCCCCACACCCGAAATTTGTCGTCCAGACCCCCAAAAATCCACCCGCCCCCCGCGCCCCCCGAGTCGGTACCGGCTGCAGCTCCCGCCGGACCGGAAGTGGGCACGCCGGAAGTGATTCCCTTCGCGTCCGCTTGCCGGCGCATGCGCTAAAAAGTGAGGAAACAAACGTTGCCGTGGCAACGGCGAGGCGCAGCCAATCAACAGCGAGCAGCGCCAACCACGCCCCCCTCCTGCCTCTCTGTTGCCACGGCAACCGCGCCTCGACCAATGGCGTTGTAAAGAAGCGGAGGAAGCCCCGCCCCTTCCGCCGTTGCCGCGGCAACCGCGGCGCTCCCGGCGTGCCCTGCGCGGGTGATGGCGGCCGCCGGCGCGCGCTGAGCGGAGGCCGCGGGCCGGGCAGGGGCGGGGCCAGAAATGGGCGTGGTTTGATGGGAAAGGGGGCGGAGCTTAAATGGGTGTGGTCTAGAAAGGGGCGGAGCGCAGGGCTGGGTGCGGCGTGGGGGCGTGGCTGTTTAAGCGAAACGAAGGGGCGGAGCCTAGTTACATGTGGGCGGGGCCTGTTTGGATGTGGGCGGGGCCTGTGGTGGGAGTGGGTGGGGTTTAAGGGGAAGAGGCGAGGCTTGTGGCAGGGTTTAGGGGCGTGGCTTAGCACCTAAAGGGGCGTGGCTAAGAAGGGAGTGGGCGTGTCCATGCCTGAGGATGACCCCGCCCCCTGTCTGGTGGGCGTGGCCACCGCCAGCGGCCTCCCCCTGTTCTGCCGCCCGCCCCGCCCCCAGGTGAGGCCACGCCCCTTTTAGCCACACCCACCCCGAGACTCCTCCCCCCACACTCCATGACCTTTGACCTCTTGGCCACGCCCCCTCCCCGCAGCTGCCGTTCTCATTGGTCGGGGCCCTGCACGGCGTTCACCTGTTCGGGGCGGCCGCGGGGGCGGAGCTTCGGGAGGCGGCCACGCCCACCGCGCACCTGGCCTGGGCCGCATACGGGGACAGGTGAGGGCACGGACGG
>NW_024527224.1:0-989 GCF_017590135.1 Pyrgilauda ruficollis
TTAGGTCAGCATGGGGCTAACCAATCTTCAGAGTTGATTTTATGCTTTATCCTTCCAGGCTTGCTGCAAGTGTTTCTTCCTGAGCTTCCCGCACATGATGATTTACTTGTGTAATGGTTTGAGCAGCACAGTCAACATGAGGAACATAACAGTGGTTGTTACTCAAAGGGCTGAATTTTCCCAGTCTTTCAGGCCAGCAGAATCTCTTGGAATCTGGCCTCTCACCTCCAAGTGCCTCATGTTTCCCTCCACAATACCAACTTCACTCCAGCTTACATGACCAACAACATCTGCAGGAAAAAAAATTCCATGCTGGTTGCAACAGAGATGGTACTTTACTGTTCATATGCACATAGCATTTCACATCGCTTAGCTGGTACTTCCCATCAGTGGCATAATATTTCTTCTGGAGTGCCATTTACTGAGTTTTTTCTTTAAAGTGTACCCTTTAAAATGAAATAATTTGGACTGTGTTTTGTGACAAGATAAGACAGACATATAAATGATATTTTAATCAAAGTCACAGCTCCCGAAGTATTACTTACTTTAAAATATGCTTTCTCCTGAGGAACCCAAACTGTCATGTATTTTCTTCCTAATATACTTGGTATTTGTATTTCATTTCTAGCTGGAATTAAATATTAGAGATTTTCATTGATATAGCGCTGAATTATTACAATGATAATTAATATTGAATATTTAAGCATACATCCTGTACTTAATCCATTTAACATGCACTAAAGGATCCCAGATTGCAGTACCGAGAACAAGTCTGTAATTGTTTTAATCTGAAAGATGAAGAAGGTTCAAGGTAAAGAGAATTCAATTAACAAAGCCAAACCTTGATGTGAAAAGGTACAGACTTTGTTTTTTACTTCATAGCTCTACAATAAATCACCTTCTTAGAACATACAGTTCTATGTTAAACGTACAGTCATTGTTTCCAGAGTGTATTGCTAGGAGAGAACATAAACCCACAAACTCTTGAA
>NW_024527225.1:0-1009 GCF_017590135.1 Pyrgilauda ruficollis
GAGGGGGGTCTGGGGGGCAGCCGGGGCTGGGGGCAGCTCTGTGCTGGGGGGGTCCAGGGCATCGAGGAGCTGCTCCTTCCTAGGGGTGCCTGGACAGGCCTCAGGCACGGAGCCCCCGGAGCAGGGAGGGACCCTCGGGAGCTTCCCGGCTCTCCCGTGGAAAGGGGGGGTCTGGGGGTGCAGGCACCGGCCGTGCTGGGCCGCAGCACCGGTTTGGCACTGGGGAGGGGGCCCTGCCTGTCCTGCAGCCCCCCAGAACCCGAGACCACCTCCTCTCCCCCCCTGAGCTTTTTGGGGGCCGCACATTCCTGAGCGTTCTCCTTCCCTGGGCATTTCCATGGGGGCTTCTCGTGGCGCCCGGGGGGCACCGGGGCAGCGCCAGCCCCCACGGGCACCTCGGGACCCTCCAGCTCCCTGCAGGCAGCCAGGAAAAGGGCATTGTCCCGCTCGTCCCGGGGGGCTGCCCCCCGCCATGGGGGTCCCTGGAATCCCAGGGGATGCTCGCCCTGCCCGGCGAGGGGCCGGAGGGTGGGGGCTTTACTGGGATGGGATTTACTGGGATGGGCTTCACTGGGATGGGCTTTACTGGGATGGGCTTTACTGGGAGGAACCGGGACCACGCTGGGTGAGGAATGCCCGGGGGTCACAAACTGGTTCTCTGCATCTTCCACAGCGGAGAGGAAATCCTGTGGGAAATAAACACTGGGAATGGGAACGGCTCCGAAGCCCCCCAGGGCCGAGCAGCTCGGCCGGCCCGGGCACCTCGCGGGGGTCTCGGCTATCGGGGGTCCCTCACCTCGTCCTCCAGCTCCCCGTCGGTCCCAAAAAGCTTCTGGAAGTGGCAGGACTGTGGGAAAATGGGGAAGGATGGGGCAGGGAGGGACACAGCGGGCTGGGGGCCCGGGGTGCTCCCGCAGGTCTCGGCCGCTCGGCAGCCCCGGGAGGGCCTCACACGGCGCCGAGGGGACCCCGGATCGGCCTCCCCCTCACCGCACAGATCCCTTTGTGG
>NW_024527226.1:0-1009 GCF_017590135.1 Pyrgilauda ruficollis
TACTGGTGGCAGGTTCCATTACGCCGCCCGCATCTGGGACGGGGTGAAGAAATCCTCGGCCCTGGCCGAGTACGGCCGCTTACTGGGCTGAACTGGGAGCACTGGGAGGCTCCCCCCGCGCCAATAAACCGCCAAAACCGCCTCGTCTCGCTCTTGTTCTTAGTTAATTGTCCTCGTCGAGGGTTAGTTAGGTGTAATTACCCTCATGGAGGTTTAATTACCTTCGCTCCGCCCCCTTCCCCTCACGGCTTCCCGCGCTTGGAAAAGGGCGGGAAGAAAACCCCCACGTGATCATAGAGGCGGGAGGACTTGCGGGGTAGAGCGCCTCCGCGCGCGTGCGCGAAAGCACTGGGAGTACTAAGTGAAACCATAGAGTTCGGGGGAGGGGGGGGGGGGGTTTGGCGGAGCGTCTCCTACGAGGGAACTCTGAGGCGGCTTCCGGTGGAGCTCTGAGGGGGCTTCCGGTGGAGCCGTGAGGCGGCGGGAGCGGCCATGGCGGAGATCCCGTTCACACGGGTGGTGTCGGTGACCAGCGCCGACCCGGTGGGTCCAGGAAGGGTTCGGTAGGACCGGGAGGAGGCTCCGGTACCGGGGGGGGGAGGAAGGGCTCGGTGCTGAGGGTCCGGTGCGTCTCCGCAGCGTCACCCGGCGGAGAATCTGCTGAGGCCCGACGATGGCGGGAAGTGGAGGGGAGCGGCGGCGGGGGAGAAACAGCTGAGTGTGGTGCTGGAGGTGGGACTGGGATAAACTGGGATGGACTGGGAGGGGATTTAGGGGGACTGGGAGGGGATTGAGGGCGACTGGGAGGGATTGGGATAAACTGGGAGCTACTGGGAGGGGACTGGGATAAACTGGGATGGACTGGGAGGGGATTTAGGGGGACTGGGAGGGGACTGGAAGGGATTGGGGGGACTGGGATAAACTGGGAGTGACTGGGAGGGGATTGAGGGGGACTGGGAGGGGATTGAGGGTGACTGGGAGTGATTGGGATAAACTGGGAGCTACTGGG
>NW_024527227.1:0-1009 GCF_017590135.1 Pyrgilauda ruficollis
CCAGTACAGCCCCCCCAGTTCCCCCCCCAGTGGGGCCGTCCCCGGGGCGTGGGGGGGGTCTCAGTCCAGCCCTGCCCTGCCAGCAGTGCTGGGTGGGTGTCTGTCCCTCAGGGGGGCAGGGGACCCCCCAGCTGGCACTGGCACCACCGTCCGGGGGGGCACGGTGCCAGCTGGGGGTGCCAGGCCACAGCAGGAATGGCCACTGCACTGTGGCCACCAGCCAGCCCTGGGGACATCTGCAGGGACAATGGCATGGCCACCACGCTGTGGCCACCAGCCACATCTGAGGACACCAAGGACTGTGGCATGGCCACCACACTGTCACCACTGGCCAGCCCTGTGGACATCAGGAGGGACTCAGCACAGGCACCACACTGTGGCCACCAGCCAGGCCTGGGGACATCTGGAGAGACAATGGCATGGCCACCATGCTGTGGCCACCAGGCAGGCCTGGGGACATCTGCAGGGACAATGGCATGGCCACCACGCTGTCACCACTGGCCAGCCCTGGGGACATTGGGAGGGACTCAGCACAGGCACCACACTGTGGCCACCAGCCAGCCCTGGGGACACCAGGAGGGGCTGTGGCATGGCCACCATGCTGTGGCCACCAGCCACATCTGAGGACACCAAGGACGGTGGCATGGCCACCAAAGTGTGGCCACCAGCCAGCCCTGGGGACATCAGGAGGGGCTGTGGCATGGCCACCACACTGTGGCCACCAGGCAGATCTGAGGACACCAAGGACTGTGGCATGGCCACCACACTGTGGCCACCAGCCAGCCCTGGGGACAGCAGGAGGGGCTGTGGCATGGCCACTGCACTGTGGTCACCAGCCAGGCCTGGGGACATCTGGAGAGACAATGGCATGGCCACCACGCTGTGGCCACCAGCCACATCTGAGGACACCAAGGACTGTGGCATGGCCACCAAAGTGTGGCCACCAGCCAGCCCAGGGCCACCAGCACCGTGTCAGGGTCACCCAGCGCTGTGCCAGGGCCACCAGCAC
>NW_024527228.1:0-1009 GCF_017590135.1 Pyrgilauda ruficollis
CCCCCCCCAACGCCCCCACTCCCCCAGGTAAATTCAACTCAGCCCAAATCCTCATTTTCTTATCCCAAATCCTCCTTTTTTCAACCCCAAAATCTCTTTTTATCCCAAACATTTTTTGACCTCAAATCCTTCTTTGTACATCCCAAATGTCCTTTTTAGACCCCACCCCAAATCCTTCTTTTCCTGCCCCAAATCCTACTTTTCTCACCCCAAAATATTATTTTTTCACCCCAAATTCTTTGTGCTTACCCAAATCCCTTTTCCCATCCCAAAATGTCCCTTTTCCACACATATTCCCCACCCTAAATCTTGTTTTTCCACCCCAAATCCTTCTTTTTTCATCTTAAATCTTTTTTTTTTACCCCAAACCCTTTTCCACCCCAACCCAATATCCCATTTTTCCACCCCTTTCCCCTCCTTTTCCCACCCAAAATCCCTTTTTCCACCCCAAATCCTCATTTTTTCATATTAAATCCTTCTTTTCCCACCCCAAATCCCTCTTTCCCACTCCAAATCCTTTTCCACCCCAAAATTCCACTTTTCCACCCCAAAATCCCCTTTTCCCATCCCAAAATCCCTATTTCCCACCTCAATCCTGACCCCCAAATCCACAATCTGCACCCTAAATCCCTTTTCCCACCCAAATCTCCTTTTTCCATCCCAAGTCCTTCTTTGTGCATCCCAAATCCTCCTCCTTTCACCCCAAACCCTCTTTTCCCACTCCAGATCCCCTTTCCCACCCCAAATCCTCCTTCTTTCACCCCAAAATCTCCTCTATCCATCCTAAATCCTTCTTTTCCTTCCCAAATCTCCTCACCCCAAATCTTCTTCTTTCACCCCAAATCCCCTTCTTCCACACAGGATCCCCACCGCAAACCCCCTTTCCCAGCCCCCCAGGGGTTTTGAAGTTCCCGAGGGGTTTTGGGGGTTTTTCCCAGAATTGTACCCAGGGTCTCTCTGCAGACGTTGCACCTGGAACTGGCCCAAATAACCCCAAATAAACCCCAAA
>NW_024527229.1:0-1009 GCF_017590135.1 Pyrgilauda ruficollis
TATGTATATATTTAGAAACCAGATTATTATAAACTAATTACCAAAAGCAGTCCACATACTTTCATTTAATAATTTCTGCATTCAAATACATATTGATAATATTCTGAAATAGAGACAGGTAACATTTTTAGTTTGTTTCTTCACCCTTGTAATGCCTCTTATCTTTGTAAATATGAAGGGGGGAAACCACAGTAAGGAGTTCTGGATCAATTCTTCTGGATCAATTTCGTAATTTCAGTAATATTATTATTTCATTAACACTCATTTTATTTAAAGTATGTCTTAAATCACTTAATCTCAAACATAAGTTCTGTAAATATTTGGAATAACGTCTCCATAAGAAACCTCTTGGACAAACACCTGATAAAAATGTTCCATGTCCTTTAATCCACAAATTGAAAACAATAAGTTTCAATGGGGCAAATGGACAATAAAAGAATGTGACATTTCAGTAAAAATAATTCAAAAATCCCCTTTTCCATCTCCTAGTATCATTTATTGCTTATTTGTATATATTCTATTCCATTGTCATGTAGGATTAGGTCAAACTTATCTTTACATTACAGACAAAAGCCAAATAAAAAAACCCCAAAAGAGTAAACATTTTTTGTAATGTTTGCCAGTGATATGAAATTACCCTTCATGCAAATTTAACTCTGACAATGAACAGAAGGCTTGCATGATGCTGAATGACTGGACAATAAAATGGAAGATGAGATTAAATGCTGATGCAAGCAAATTATGTACGCAAAGACAACCAACTCTAATTTTATACATACGCATGCTGATGCTCCAAATTATGTCTGGAAATATAACTCAGACTCATTGTACACAGTCCTCTAAAAATGTTCTTTTAAACCTCACCAGTGGATAGAAAGCCAAAGGGAATAGTAGGAGTTACAATGAAAATATACCATTCCCAATTTTTATTCCAACCGCAGTTCTGGAGATCTTTTCCACTGCAGAGAAAAAATCATTGTCAGGGCAGAAAAGCCATAGGGAAAAGTGA
>NW_024527230.1:0-1008 GCF_017590135.1 Pyrgilauda ruficollis
GGAGCGGGAGCGGGGCGGGCGCGGGCCGGCAGCGGTGCCCGCCGCCCGGAGCGGCCCCGGCACACAGCGCCCGCCCCGCTCCCCGCTGCCGCTTCCCGATCCCGAGCGCGGAGGAACGAGCGAAATAAAACGATATGGAAAGAAGGAAAGGCATTTTATTGGAGACTTTACAATGCTAGAAAATACAATGAAAGTGCTAGTTCATTCTAGAAAAGTTGGTCCCAAAATGGTACTATACCACAGCATCTATCGGTTTACACAAACATTTACAAAATCGCTATGAACTGGCCCCTGTTTTAAAATCGCTATTTTTTTTTTTCACATTAATCTATGTAAAATTGAAGGATTAAAACCTTTTAAGAAAAAGAATAAGCATTCAAAAGCAGAACCTACCGGGAAATCCATTTTGGGCCAGGTTTGGGGGCAAAAAAACTGAAGATAGTTTAAACTTTCATTATTAATAATAATATGCACACGGAAAAATATCCCAATTTACAGGAAAGCGTGTCACTTTTTTTTTTTATAACATCAAAATATTTTTTTTAGACCTGTATAAAATTACTTTTAAGACCTCAGAGGACATTGTCTCCTTTAAAAAATATATTTACCGCTGCCGAAACGTTTCACGAGTGACCCTGGAGGGTTTTGTTTGTTGGTTTCTATTAACCAGCAATATCGCACATCTGCTGTTACAGCAGTCCCCACGTTAAGTACTATTTTAACGAAAAGCCACAGCTCGGAAGAAGCGCAGTGCTTTGCAGAGCGAGGAAGAAGACAGAGGGGATGAAGAAGAGGACGAGCACCGCGGGCACACGATAGTGTCTAGGCCCCGCCAGCCCCGCACCGCACGCGTGAAAATGCCTCCGCTATTTACAAACTCCGTTTTACTCTCCCCATGGCTGAGCCCGAAAAGATTACGGCCGAATTACAAAGGAGCATAATTTTCAGGGCTGAACAACCAATTTTTAATTAGATGCTCCCCCCGTCCCGTCCCCCCCCCCCAAAAAA
>NW_024527231.1:0-1008 GCF_017590135.1 Pyrgilauda ruficollis
TCTCACTTTTGGGTTGAATTCCGGGGGTTTTGGGTTTAAGCTCGGTTCTAACCCAGCCTGGCCTGGATTTCGGGGGGAATTTGGGGGAATTTGGGGCAATTTTGGGCCCAAAAATCCCAAATTTGGGGAGCGGGGGCTGGGCCTGAAAACCTTCCCAGCATTCCCAGTTTAGACCAGTTTAAACCAGTCCAAACCGGTTTAGACCAGTCCAGCCCAGCTTAAACCAGTTTAGGACCGGTTTAGGACCAGTCCAAACCAGTTTAGACCAGTCCAGCCCAGCCTAAACCAGTTTAGACCAGTCCAAACAGGTTTAGGACCAGTCCCAGCCCCAGCATTCCCAGTTTAGACCAGTCCGGACCAGTCCAAACCAGTCCAGCCCAGTTTAGACCAGTTCAGACCAGTTTAGACCAGTCCCAGCTCCAGCATTCCCAGTCCGGACCAGTTCAGACCAGTCCAAACCAGTTTAGACCAGTCCGGACCAGTCCAAACCAGCTTGGACCATTCCAAACCAGTTTAGACCAGTTTAGGACCAGTCCAGACCAGTTCAGACCAATCCCAGCCCCAACATTCCCAGTCCAGCCCAGCTTAAACCAGTCCGGACCAGTCCGGACCAGTCCGGACCAGTCCGGACCAGTCCGGACCAGTCCGGACCAGTCCGGACCAGTCCGGACCAGTCCGGACCAGTCCGGACCAGTCCGGACCAGTCCGGACCAGTCCGGACCAGTCCGGACCAGTCCGGACCAGTCCGGACCAGTCCGGACCAGTCCGGACCAGTCCGGACCAGTCCGGACCAGTCCGGACCAGTCCGGACCAGTCCGGACCAGTCCGGACCAGTCCGGACCAGTCCGGACCAGTTTAGACCAGTCCCAGCCCCAGCATTCCCAGTTTAGTCCAGTCCAAACCAGCTTAAACCAGTTTAGACCAGTTCAGACCAGTCCGGACCAGTTCAGACCAGTTTGGACCAGTTCAGACCACTTAAAACAGTCCAAACCAGTTTAGGACCAGTCC
>NW_024527232.1:0-1008 GCF_017590135.1 Pyrgilauda ruficollis
CAAAATCGCCCCAAAATCTCCCCAAAAAAACTCACAAAAATCTCCCCAAAATTGCCCCAAAATCTCCCAAAAATCTCCCAAAAATCGCCCCAAAATTGCACCAAAAACTCCCAAATAATCGCCCAAAAATCTCCCCAAAATCGCCCCAAATCCTTCAAAAATCTCCCCAAAATCCTTCAAAAATCTCCCCATAATCGCCCCAAAACTCTCCCGAAAATCTCCCCAAAATCTGCCCAAAATCACCCCAAAATCTCCCAAAAATCTCTCAAAATCTCCCCCAAACTGCCCCAAAATCTGCCCCAAAATTTCCCCAAATCCTCCAAAAATTGCCCAAAAATTGCCCGAAAATCTCCCCAAAAAATTCCCAAAAATTCGTCCCAAAATCTCCTAAAATCCCTCCAAAGTCGCCCCCCGAGGTGCGTTTTTGGGTTTTTAAACCCATTTTTGGGGTTTTTTAACCCCATTTTGGTTTTTTTTAACCCATTTTTAGGTTTTTAAATCCATTTTTGGGTGTTTTATCCGTTTTTTTTTTGTTCCCCGGGGCGTTTTTGGGGGGATTAAAGAGAATTTTGCCCCCCCCCCGGGGCGGATTTGGGGACATTAAAGGCGTTTTTGGGCACATTTAGGACATTTTTGGGACATTTTAGGGGTCGTCAAAGCCATTTTTGGGACATTTAAAGAATTTTGGGGATTTTTAGGACAGTTTTGAAGTCATTAAAGCCATTTTTGGGGGGGATTTAGGACATTTTTGGGCACATTAAAGCAATTTTTGGGCACATTTAGGATTTTTTTGGGTCTATTTAAGACATTTTTGGGTCTATTTAAGACATTTTTGGATCCATTAAAGCAATTTTTTGGCTGTTTAGGACATTTTTGAGCCCATTTCAGTCATTTTTTTGGGTCCATTAAAGCCATTTTTGGCCACATTAAAACCATTTTGGGGCATATTTAGAACATTTTTGGGTCCATTTAAGCCCTTTTTGGGCCATTTCAGGTGTTTTCGACCCC
>NW_024527233.1:0-31774 GCF_017590135.1 Pyrgilauda ruficollis
ATAAGAGCTTGATATTATCTAATCGATGAGAAATAAATATACGAGATAAGAGATAGTAGATAAACGCAGACAAGAGATAAGTGAATGTGAGATAAGGGATAAAAGATAAGAGAATGTTTAATAAGATAAAAGAGATAAATGGAGATAAGTTATATGAGGTAAATGAATATCAGATAAATTATAAATGAATATGAGATAAATTAGATAAGAGAGAAGAGGTAAAGGGAGATAAGGGATGAGAGATAAATAGAGATAAGAGCTAAATGGATATGAGATGAGGAAAAGAAAAAAGGAAAAAGGAAAAAAGAAAAAAGAAACAAGAAACAAGAAACAAGAAACAAGAAAAAAGAAAAAAGAAAAAAGAAAAATATAACAGATAAATAAATATAAGGATTAAGAGATAAAAAGATAAAAGATGGAGATAAGAGATGAATGAATATAAGATAAAAGACAAGAGAGAAAAGAGACACAAACTTAAGAGAGAAAGATAAGAGATAAGAGATAAGCACAAATAAAAGAGAAATAACATGTGAGAGATAAATTAATATGAGATAAGGGATGAGAGATAGAAAGAGATAAGAGATAAAGGAATTTGAGATAAAGGCCATGGAGACGAGATAAGAGACAAAGATAAGAGGAAAAGATAAGATGTAAACAAAGATAAGAGAAATGAATTTGAGATGAGGAGGAGACAGAAGAAATAAAAGCCGCGATAAGAAAAGAGACAAGAGATAAACAGAGAGATCAGGGATAAGAGATTAGGTGTAAATGTATTTTATTTGATAAGAGATAATGTATAAAAGGTAATATGAGATGAAGATAAGAGATATACAAAGATAAGATAAAAGAGTAAAGATATAAAGAGGAGATGAAGATTAACATAAGAGATAAGAAATAAATGGAGATATGTGATAAATGGATATAAATGAGGAGAGATAAGAGATAAGAGATAAGAGATAAGAGATAAATTAATGTGGGATAAGGCATGAGAGATAAATTAATATAAATGGGAAAGAGAAGAGAGACATGCAAAGATAAGAGATAAATGGAGATAAGCGATAATCAGAGATAAAAGAGAAATTGAGATAAGAAATTAATATCGCACAAAGATAAGAGACACCAAAATATAATTGTAGATAAATGGTGGTAAGAGATAAGGGATAAGAGACAAACAGAGATAAGAGAGACAAATGGATAGGAGATAAGGAAAGGAGAGAAATGAATACAAAAGATAGGGATGAGAGGAGAGACATGCAAAGGTAAGAGATAATGGAAATAACAAAATATAATAAATCAAAATTAAATAGAAATAAAACAAAAGAAAAGAAACAAAAAGAAATTTAAAAGGGAAAATAAAGTAAGACAAAACAAAATTTAATTAAAATAAATAAAATTAAATTAAATTAAATATAATAAATAAACAAAATAAATAAAAAGAATATACAAGTATAAAATAAAACAAAAAAAAATACAAGTATAAAATAAAACAAAAGAAAACAAAATAAAATGAAATAAAATAAAAATAAAATAAAAGAAAATTTAAAAAACCAAAATGGAATAAAATAAAATACGTCAAAACATAAAATTAAATGAAACGGAATAAAATAAAAGTAAAAATAAATTAAAATAAATTAAATTAAATTAAAATAAACAAAACAAACCAAAATAATAACATAAAAGAAAACAAAATAAAATATTCTAAAAAGTAAAATAAAATAAAATGAAACAGAATAAAAGTAATAATAAATTAAAATAAAATAAATTAAATTAAACTAAATTAAAATGAACAAAAGAAAATAAAACAAAAGAATAAAATAAAACAAAATAAAATATTTTAGGCAGCAAAATAAAATATAATGAAACTAAATTAAATAAAACAAAATGTAATTCAATCTGGCTTGCAGCACCCCCCGCGCTGTCACCTCCAGGTAGGGCACGGGCGTGTCGGGGCTCAGCGGGTATTCCCGCAGCAGCCGCTCCTCGTCCAGGAACTTGCCGGCGCGGCCGTTGAAGGCGGGCTGGAAGAGGCCGTAGTTGAGCACATCCTTGAGGCTGTGGTTGAGCGTGCACAGGATCCGCTGCTTGGACACCCACACCGGAACGTCGGGGTTCAGCCGCAGACACTTCTGGGAACGCGCACGGAACGCCGCGTCAGCGCGGGGAAATTCCATCGGGAATGGGGCCGGCTGGTCTTGGGGAACGGGGGATGAGGGAGGGAAAGGGTTTGGATGGGGCACAGCTATGGGAAAGGAGGAATAGCCGAGGTTTTATGGATAAATTATTGAAAAAAAACCATAAAATTGGGTGTTCTTAACGTGGATTCCAAAGGGAAATCCATAGGGAAAGAGAGGGAGAAAATGGGAATCCACCAGGTTCTCCAGGGAATGGGGGAATGAGGGAGGGAAAGGGGTTGGATGGGGCACAGCTATGGGAAAGGAGGAATAGCCGAGGTTTTATGGATAAATTATTGAAAAAAAACCCAAAATATGGGATGTTCCCACTGTGGCTTCCAAAGGGAAATCCATAGGGAAAGAGAAGGATGAGGCAGGAATCCAATGAGTTCTCCAGGGGAACGAGGGAGGGAATGGGAGGAGTTGGGGTTTGGAGGGGGCAGAGCTACGGGAAAGGAGGAATACCCAAGTTTTTATGGATAAATTATTAAAAAAAAACATAAAATTGGGTGTTCCCACTGTGGATTCCAAAGGGAAATCCATTGAGAAACAGAGGGAGAAAATGGGAATCCACCAGGTTCTCCAGGGAATGGGGGAATGAGGGAGGGAAAGGGTTTGGGAGGGGGCAGAGCTATGGGAAATGAGGAATATCCAAGTTTTTATGGCTAAATTATTTAAAAAGACCAAAAAATTGGGTGTTCCCACTGTGAATTCCAAAGAGAAACAGAGGGAGAAAATGGGAATCCACCAGGTTCTCCAGGGAATGGGGGAATGAGGGAGGGAAAGGGGGGAGTTGGGGATTTTGGGGTTCAGACCTGTGGAAAATCAGGAATTCCCAAGTTTTCCTGGTATTTTGATTTAAAAAATGAAAAAAAAAAATTGGGTGTTCCCACTGTGGATTCCAAAGGGAAATCCATAGGGAAAGAGAGGGAGAAAATGGGAATCCACCAGGTTTTCCGTGGGAATGGGGGAAAAGAGGGAGGGAAAGGGGAGAGTTGGGGTTTGTGGGATTCTGGCAGGGGGAAATCCGTGGGAAATGAGGAATTCCCAAATTTTTCCAATCTTTTCAATTAAAAAATAAAGAAACAAAGGATGATGTGGCAATTCCTCTGTGTCCATCCCTGAGGAATTGCCACACTCCAGGCATGGATCTGGACATGAATCTGCACATGGATTTGGGAATGGATCCAGGCATGGATCTCCATATGGATCCAGGAATGGATTCCAGCATGGATTTGGGAATGGATCTGGGCATGGATCCCAAAATGGATCCCAACATGGATCCCAACATGGATCCCAGCATGGATTTGGGAATGGATTTGGGCATGGATCCCAAAATGGATCCCAACATGGATCCAGGAATGGATCCCACCATGGATTTGGGAATGGATCTGGGAATGGATTTTGACATGGATCCAGGAATGGATCCCAGCATGGATCTGGGAATGGATCCGAGCATGGATCTGGGCATGGATCTGGACACAGATTCAGGAACGGATCCAGGCATGGATCCCAACGTGGATCCCAACATGGATTTGGAAATGGACCTGGGCACAGATCCAGACAAGGATTCGGGAATGGATCCCAGCATGGATCCTCCCAAAACCAGGACAAAGTTCCAGCCCCAATCCAGGCCCAGGGAGCATTCCCGGCTTTCTTCCAAGGATTCTCTTTGGATTTCTCCCAGGATCCTGGTTTTCTTCCCAATTACTCCTTCCATGCCACTCCAGCAGCATTGCCATTCCCACAGGGTGGAAAATCCCACGGGATTCTCCTGGATTTCCATGGGTTGGTGGGAGAAGGGATCAGAGCCACATTATTGGGAATATCCTTGGGAATTCCCACCTGGAGCTCCCAAATCCCACCTTGGGCCAGGCTGGGATGTCACCATTCCCATCATTCCTGACCACAGTCCTGGGAAGGAGTTGGGATTTTTGGATATCCAGGGAAAGCGATCCTGGAGGAGAGGAGGAATCCACAGGAATTTTTTTCCACCCTCCAAAGCCAAACTGGGACCAGTTTGTGGAGCCAGCTGGGGAAAAAAAAAAACCAGGAATTTCGGGGCTTAAATCATCTCCTGAGGAAAATTCCAGCCCTGCAAATCCCAGAGTTTAATTCCTTGCTGGGAGAAGCCGCTTCCAGCAAAAAGGAAAAAAAAAAGGGATAAGGGTGAGAGGGAGGATCCAGGAAGCACCTGGAGTTCCTGGAGCCAGAAAAACAAAGGATTTGGGATTTTCCAGTGAATCAGGGGCTGATCCATCGGGAAGGGCGTTGGATGTTGTGTCACCCCACAAAACCCAATCCCAAAATCCCATCCGGTGATTCATGGTTCAAAATTCCATCACAAAACCCCAGAATTCCGACAGCACTGACAGTCCCGGCCATCCCAATATTCCCAAAGTCCCCAAAACCTTGGAATGTTTCCAGGGAATCCACTCCCCCCATCCCACCCAGGGCTTCCCATGGGATTTGCTCCATCAATTTTCTGGGATAAAGGTTCCCCACAAGGAAAACCATCAGGAATTCCAAGAAAACCCCACAATTCCCTGGTAAAGCCTTCCCGGTCCATCCCTGGCAGCTCCTGATCCAACGGATTGAGGCTGGAATTTTCCCTTGGGAAGCAGCACCAGCGTGGCCCTTGCCTCACTTTTTTCCCAGGATTTTTCCAGGATTTTTCCTGATCCATCCAGGAAAAACAGGGATCTGCTGGATCTCCCAGGGCTTTTCCAGGGAATCCACTCCCCCCATCCCACCCAGGGTTTCCCATGGGATTTGCTCCATCACTTTTCCAGGATAAAAGTTCCCCTCAGATTCCCAATTCTCCCATCCTGAAACACACAAGGAAAACCATCAGGAATTCCAAGAAAACCCCACAATTCCCTGGTAAAGCCATCCCAGTCCATCCCTGGCAGCCCCTGATCCAACAGATTGAGGTTGGAATTTTCCCTTGGGAAGCAGCACCCTTGCCTCACTTTTTTTCCAGGATTTTTCCCAATCCCTCAGGAATTCCAGGATCTGCTGGATCTTTGTCCCCGCATCTCCTTCTTCCCAAAATTCCCTCCCAAATTTTGAACACCTTAACCTTGGAATGTTCTCCCTCCTTTCCTCAGCGCTTTCCCAAAAAATCCACAGCTCATCCTTGGGAATTTTTCCCATTCCAAGCTCCTTCCCTTCCCCCTGGAGCAGCTCCAGCGCTTCCAGAAATTCTTGGAATTCACCATCAGCGGGAGCCTCTGGAAGTGGCTGCTCCGGAACTTTTAATTCAATCCAAATAAATCCTGGAATTTCTCGGAATTCCCATTCTTTATATCCAATCCTATTCAAGATTCCAAACCCGTTTGGCCGCCGCATTCCCAGGAAAACCCGATGATTAAACTTCCCTGGGAATTCTTTCCCAGATTTCCCGGTTTTCCATGGAAACTCCCGGATCCGTTCGTTGCTCTTTAGGTCTCGAAGGCGGCTCCTTCCCAAAAATCCCTTTTCCCTACGGAATCACCACTTGGAATGCCATCATTCCTCCCTCCACATCCTCTCCATCCCTCCATTCCAGGTGGGAATTCCCATCAGGAATTCCCACAGGAATTCCTTGGAAACTCCAGCACTCACCGGCTGCTCCATCCCGGAGCGAAAATTCCCAACTTTTCCCACTGGTGGCTCCGTCTTTTCCTTGTCCTCCCTCCGTGTCCCCCCGGATGCTCCAAGGGGACAAAATCCCATGGATGGGGTATCCCTGTTTTCCATGGATGGGGTATCCCTGTTTTCCATGGATTCTCTGGAAGCGGCCGCTCCGGAGCTTTGAATCCCAAGCCAAATAAATCCCGGGAATGTTGATAAATTTATCCAACCACTCCCCTCTGGATCGATCCTGCCGGGATTGGTCCGATGCTTCCAGGGGCCGTTCCCAGGAAATCCCAGCCTCCAGCTCCATGCTCAGATTCCCAAGAAAAATCTGGAATTCTGAGCCGGGAAATAAAGGGAATAAAGGGGGAATTTCGCCTCCTGTCCATGTTTTATCTGGTTAAAATCGGGATTTTCCTTCTGTTAATTCCCAGCCTGAATGTGAATCCTGCACATTCCTATGGAATTTTCTCTCCTGCTTCCCACAAAAAACAAGGATCTGATTATTTAGGATGCAACAGCAGCAAAAAAATATTGGGAAACTCCAAACCAGCCAAGAAAAAACAAGGATTTGATGCATCCGTGCAAAAAAAAATCTGGGAAAATGCGGGTTGAAAATGGTATGGATAAAAATTCCAACTATTTGCTGGAAAAATGGGAATTAACTGTGGGAAAGCTGAATAATAAATGACAGGATTTTGTTTAAGGCAAAATCAAATTGGGATTCGAATCCGACGAAATTCCAAAGGGGATTTAATGGGAAGGGAGGGAAAAGGAGGAATTGGGCAGGAAATAGTAATTAAGAAAGGATTAATAAATAAATTATTAATAAATTAATATTTATTTCATGCTAATTAATAGAAGTGGGCTTGGATAATTCTTCAGTTTTTAATTTTTAGGGAATTTTTATCCAGTTTTGGGCAGGGTTGGATGAGCATGGATCATCCCAGATCCCCGCTGGAATCTGAGGCTCTCTAAGGACTTTTCCCACCCAAATTTTCCTTAATTCCCGATAAAACCTCCCAGAAATCATTTTCCAGGGGGAAAAAATAAATCCATCATTCCCAAGGACGAGCTCGTTCCTTCTCCTGCTCCTCGCTCCAGGCTTCCCTCATTCCGTAAAAAGACAGGATAAAAAAAAAAAAAAAAAAAGCCGGAATTTCCATCGATCCCCGGTGGGAGCAGGGGGGAGGATTTGATTGGTTAATTAATCAACCATAATTAATTAATTAATCAATGACCCGTGAATGTCGGGATAATTGAAGATCCGGGACAAAAGCAGCTCCAGAATGTTTGATTCCAAACGTGATCGTCCGGAAAAATGAGTTTCAACAGCCTGGCTGAAGGAATTTTTCCATGGAAAAGAAAAATTCCTGGAGCGTGGAAATGGATGAGGGTTAATTAATCCTTGTTTTGGGGTGGTGTGAATGAATTAATTAAAATTTTCATGGATACCACCGTGGAAAAAGCTGGGAAAGGAATGTTACAAAAAGTGGGAATGGGGTGGGATGGGATGCAGGATTAAGCAAAGAAATAAAAAAAAAAGGAATTTCCCTTTGGAAGAGGAAAAGCCAAAGCTGGGAAATCCTGGATCCGCTTCCCTCATTCCGTAAAAAGACTGGATAAAAAAAAAAAAAGCCGGAATTTCCATCGATCCCCGGTGGGAGCAGGGGGGAGGATTTGATTGGTTAATTAATCAACCATAATTAATTAATTAATCAATGACCCGTGAATGTCGGGATAATTGAAGATCCGGGACAAAAGCAGCTCCAGAATGTTTGATTCCAAACGTGATCGTCCGGAAAAATGAGTTTCAACAGCCTGGCTGAAGGAATTTTTCCATGGAAAAGCAAAATTCCTGGAGCGTGGAAATGGATGAGGGTCAATTAATCCTTGTTTTGGGGTGGTGTGAATGAATTAATTAAAATTTTCATGGATACCACTGGGGAAAAAGCTGGGAAAGGAATGTTATAAAATGTGGGAATGGGGTGGGATGGGATGCAGGATTAAGCAAAGAAATAAAAAAAAAAGGAATTTCCCTTTGGAAGAGGAAAAGCCAAAGCTGGGAAATCCTGGATCCAGGAGCGCCCGGCACGGCCCAACCCCGAGCCCAGCCCAGGCCCGATGGAAATCTGGGAAGCAAAGGGAAATCCCTCGGGAATGAGGGAGCCCCAGAGCCGGCCCAGGGCTTCCAGAAGCTTCCCTGAGAATCCTGGGATGAGCCAGAGCCCGTCCTGAGGGAGCCCCGGAGCCACCTCTGCTCCAGGCTGAGCCCAGATCCCAAATCCAGCTGGAGTTTTCCAGCCCAAACCCCCCGAGTTTTCCAGCCCAAATCCCAAACCCCTCCAGACTTTTCCAGCCCAAATCCCAAAACCTTCTGGAGTTTTCCAGCCCAAATCCCTCAGTTTTCCCAAATCCCTCCAGAGTTTTCCAGCCCCTTCCCAGCTCCATTTCCTTCCCTGGTCCCGCTCCATCCCCTCCTTATCCCAAGGATCCAGAACTTTCCCATGGAATGTGCAAAACTTTCTCCTGTTGCTGCTTTCCCACTCTGGGTCCCGGGCATTCCTTAATTCCCTCATGAATTCCAGCCCCTTTTCCATGATTTCCTGCCGGGACAAACTGGCCATGGACACGGAATTCCAGCCTTTCCTTCTCCCTTTTGTATCCATGGGGTTTCCAGGCCCGATCTCATCGCATTCCTTAAATTTTATAATTCCCACTCTCCTCTGGAGATCCCATCTGCACCCCAAGGGAATGAGGGAATCCTGGAATTCTTGGGATTCCCAGCAGGATCTGTGGGATTTTCCAGCCCCTCCAGGTCATTCCAGGCAGGAATTCCCTTCCCTTCCCAATGGATGCTGTGGACCCTTCCAAGAGTTCCTTTCCCTTCCCCATTCCCACCGTTTCAGGCAATTCCCAGAATTTGAGAACCCCCGACTCCAAGATTTTGCTGGCAACAAGAAACCCTCAATTTAAGGAGTTCTTGGGGAAAAAATTCCCTTTTTTTCTCCTGTTCCTGGTGGGTGCTGGAGCTCTTTGGTTGTTCCCACATTCCCAAGGAAGCCAACAGATGGAATTCAGCGCCGTTATTCCTGATTTTTTTTTTTTAGGAATATTTCCAAGCGCTCAGCTAATTTTCTTTTCATGCCAATTTTTCCTCTCCTCAAATGACTCAAAATTCCTCTTTATTAAGCACGGAATGTGCTCTTCCCGAAAAAAAAAAGGCTGGAAAATGAAAAGATGGGATTGTCGTTTTCCATGAAAATCGACTCAATGGCTGCATCCAGTTCCAGCAAATCCGCTTGGGAGGGGGAAAAAAGGGAATTTTGGTGGTAAAATCTTTTAAATTTATTAAATTGCAAATGTGCTGGTCATGGGTTGATCCGAGTCGGATTTTCCTTGGAAAAAGCCGCGGATCGGGAACGCGCAGCAGCCCCGGTTATTTGCGGGCGGATTTTGCTGCCAGCAGATTTCTCCCGGATGAAATCGGGAATTGCTCGGATTCCGATCGATCCACTTTGTTTGATTGAGCTCACAGAGGGTGACTTTGCCCCCGGGGGAAATTCCTGGGATTTGGGGTTGTGCCGGAATGTTTTGGGAGGTTCTGCTGCTCGGCATCCTCTGGAATGTGCCGGGGGAATTGTTTGGGATAAATGGGATTTATTTCCATGGAATTGTTCCGATTTGGAGTGGAAAAAGCCACTTAAATGTGGTGGAGCTGCAGCTTTCCAACGTTTTCTCTGGATCAGGGGTTGGAAAACCTGGGAAGGGCCTGGAAAAGCCGGGAAGAGCCTGGAAAAGCCGGGAAGGGCCTCCATGGAGGAATCCAAGGAATTCCTGGATGTGGCTCTCAGGGCTCTGGGACTGGGATCAGGCCCAGCTTGGATTTGATCTTGGAATTCTTTTCCAAGCTCAGGGATTTCAGGTTTTATGGTTAAAGCACCTGAATCCTTCCAGGGGATTTTTGGGAATCACACGTTTGATTCCCACCAGTGTTTAGGACACTCTCCGCTCCATCCGGATCCTCCCTCCGGATGCTCCAACGGCCGCCACGGGAAAACAGCTCCCAAAAAAACCCCAAAAAGCCACAAAAAGCCTGGAAAAATCCGCAGGCAGCACCTGCAGGAATGGGGACAGGAAAATGGAAATGGGGAAGAGGGAAAAAAAGCGGAGCAGCTGCTCCATTCATGGAGCGCGATCCGGCGGATCTGAAAGGAGCCGCATTTCCATGGAAAAACAATGGGAAGCTCCAAGCAAAAAGCAGCTCCCGGCTTGTTTGGAAGCGCTTTGATTCTGCCCTAAAAGGGGGGAAAATTCCATTGGAATTCTCCGCATCCAAGGGTTTTTGCCGCAGTGCGAAAGCAGGGAAGGATCAAAGGTTTGGGGCCATTCCCGAGGGCCATTCCCGATATCCCAATTTTCCCCTTGCAGGAATCGAATTCTCCTGATTTTCCCTCTTTTTTTTTCGGTGTTCCCATGGCTGAGACAGTGAAGAATGGAGAGAGGAATTTCAGGATCTATGTGGATTTTGGGATCTAAGTACTGGGAAAAGAGGGAATGGAAAAGCCTTGGGATGGAGGCAGGGAATTGGTGGGAAGAGGAGAGATCCCTCATCCCTCTCTTTTCCATGTTCTCTCTTCCCTTGGAATCCACATTCCCACTCTTATCCCTCACTTTTCCAGGAGTTCCCATCCCTCGGAATCCGCATTCCCACAGAATGATCCCCACCCTCATCCCTAATTTTTCCAGGAGTTCCCATCCCTTGGAATCCACATTCCCATGGGATCTCCACTCTCATCCCTTCCTTTTCCAGCTGCTCCAATCCTTTGAAATCCACATTCCCAGAGAAGGATCTCCACTCTCATCCTTCCCTTTTCCATGTTCTCCCTTCCCTTCCTGGGAATTGGCCACATGGGATGGGCAGGAGCCTCCTCTTCCTCATCCCAAAGGAATTCCCAAGCAGAATTCCCATTCCTGCCCAGCCTTGGGACACTGAGGAATCTCCTTGGCAAAGCTGGAGGAAAACAGGGATGGGTCCGGGTAAAAACAGCCTTGAAAGGGACAAAATTCCCTTGGAAGGGAATTCCCCACTCCGGCATTCCAAGGATTGAGGGACTGGAGCTGGGAGGTCCCAACACACCCTGGAAAACATCAGGAAAAACCTCTGGAATTCCAGCTGGACAGCTCCAATACCCGGAGCTGCTCCTGGATAAATCCATCTGGGATTTTATTTGAATTCCAGCTTTTCCATGACTTCAAAGGGAAGAGGAAGAGTTGCCAGCACAAAGTGGGGAAGGAAAACCTTTGGAAAATTCCAGAAAATTCCTCCCTGGCTGCACATCCCTGATCTTTCCCAGCTGTCCCCATAAATTCCAGCCCTGGGAATGCTGGCAGCTTCCCGGGGCTGCAGGAGCCTCCCATCTCCCCACATCCCGGTTTTCCTGGGATGTGCCGAGCCTGTGGTTCCTTGGAATGAGTTTTCCCCTGCTTCCGGAGGAAAAACAAATGGAACTCCTTTGGAATCACAGCCGGTGCCAGCCCCCCACGGGGCCCATTCCCACGGGATGATCCCAAGGTTTGCTCCGGCACCTCCAGGATTCTAGCACTGCCGACAGAGAGGAAAACTCTGCACATTCCTGGGATTTTTCCTGGATTTGCCACTTTTTCCTACCAAACCAGGAGGATGCTCCTGCCAAATTTCGGGAATGGGTTTTCCCATGGGATTTAACGGTGCAGAATCCATAAATTATTCCAGAGGAACCAACCCCAGCTCGGGTGTGTTCCTGTCTCCTTAAAATCCGGCTCCGAGCTCCCGGACCCCGTGGGAGGTTGGGATAATTTTATCCCGGGTCTCCACCACCCTTCCCACGGAGCAGCCAGAGGTGGGAATGGCTCTTCCCGAAGGATCCGTGGCTCCGGGGTGGGACCGGGAAGCTCCGGCAGGATCCAAAGGATCCTCAGGGATCTCTGCACTCTCCTTTTGCCAGGATCACATTCCCAGCTCAGGGTGAGGGAGGAGGGATGATCCAGGTTCTCAAATTCCAAAATTGGAAATCTTTGAATTTCCAAGGAAATCAGTTCCCTGCCCTGTGGAAAAGCTCCAGGATGGGAAACACCTGGAGCTCCAGGCCGAGCCTGGATCCTGGATCGCGGCTGGATTCCCTGGAATGCTCCACTGGGATCAGTGGGACATTCCATGGATTCCTGGAATGCTGCACTGGGATCAGTGGGACATTCCATGGATTCCTGGAATGCTGCACTGGGATCAGTGGGACACCCCATGGATTCCCTGGAATGCTGCACTGGGATCAGTGGGACATTCCATGGATTCCCTGGAATCCAACACTGGGATCAGTGGGACACTCCATGGATTCCCGGAATGCTGCACTGGGATCAGTGGGACATCCCATGCATTCCCAACCTTCCGGACACTCCAGGACCTTCCAGACCGGCTTGGACATCCCAGGATAGTCCAAACATCCCACCTGGACTCCCCAGGACATTCCAGACCCCCGGGACACCTCAGGACATTCCATGACATTCCAGACCTACTCGGACATCCCAGGATATTCCAGAACCCCTGGGCACCTCAGGACATTCCAGAATATTCCCAGCCCTCTGCTCAGACACCTCAGAACATTCCAGAACATTCCTGACCTCCCACTGGACACCTCAGGACATTCCAGACCCTCTGCTCAGACAATTCCAGGATATTCCAGAACCCCTGGGCACCTCGGGACATTCCAGACCTGCTTGGGCACCTTGGGACATTCCAGGACATTCCCAACCCTCTCCTTGGGCACCTCGGGACATTCCAGGACATTCCCAGCCCTCTCCTTGGACACCTCAGGACATTCCCAACCTCCCACCTGGACACCTCGGGACATTCCAGGACATTCCAGACCCCCTGGACACCTCAGGAAAGTCCAACCTCCCGCATCCACAATCCGAGTGGGAGAACCGGGAATTGGGATCCCATCACCCCACAGGACGCTTGGGAAGGAAAGGGAAGGAGAAAAGAGGAGGAAAGACCCCCAAAATTCCTCATTTCCCACAGCCCCATTCCCTGCAAAACTTCCCCATTCCCACGGAATTCCAGAATATTCCAAGCTGGGAAACTTCCCCAGGATCTCCAAATCCAAATCCAACTCTTGGCCGTGCATTAAAACAATCCCAACATTCCCAGCACCAACCTCAGGGCATTGTCCCAAATTTTCCTGAGCTCTGGGACCTGCCGGCATCATCCAAACTTTTCTGGAGCTCTGGAATGCCGAGGGTTGGGAGCAATTCCAGATGTTTTGGGAATTGCAGCTCCCTGGAGCAGCTCCACCACCCGCCAGGAGCTTTCCCAGGATTTTCCAGGTGTGGGAAATTTAAGCCCTCTTCCCTGGCTCAGGTGCAGGTGATAAAAACCGGGATGTGCCAATGGAAAAGGCCCTTTATTCCCAGGAAAACTGGGGGGAGATTTGCACCTGGGAATTCCAGCACTTCCAAGGAATTCCAAGGATTCGGGATGAGCAAACCCCAGCGGGGTTGGGATCCTCAAAGAGGGGTGGAGACAATTCCAGGAGGGCTGGAAAACTTCCCGGGACTTTCAAATCCCACCTGGAGGCTCCCGGAGAAAAGATGGGAATTCCATAACCTGAGCTTTATGGAATTCCTGACCCCACGCCCGGCCCCAAAAGAGAATTTTTCCTGTCCAAGAGGCTCTGAGCGCCCTCGGTGCTCCCTGCTCAGCCCAGGTGCCACCTCAGCCTTGTCACCTCGGCCTTGTCACCTCCCCTAACGAGGGCTGTTAATTACCCCCATCGCCGCAGCCCTCCAGCTTTTCCTGCTCCTCATTCCCTACAAATCCCCCAATTCCAGGGAATTCCGGGTTCCTGGATCCCTGTGCCCGGCTGAGCCCTCACCAGGGCCGTGCCCTCCTGGTCACCCCGGGGTCACCCCTGGGGTCACTCCTGGGATTACTCCTGGACTTCCAGGGGTTACCCTGGGGTCACTCCTGGCTCCTGGGGTCACTCCTAGATTTTTGGGGGTCACTCCTGAGTTCCTTGGGGCCACTCCTGGACTTCCCTCCTGGACTTCCAGGGGTCACTCCAGCACATCCCACCAATGGCACTGGCACATGTCCCCCCCGTTCCAGTGTCCATCACTCCCACGCCATTCCAGGGTCCACCACTGTCCAGCCCAGCCGAGCGCCCAGCACCCTGGACACGAGTGACCATCACACAGCAGCTCCATGGCCCCAAAGCCTGGTCCCAGTCCCGGTCCCAGTCCTGGAGCCGCTCCCAGTTCCAGGCTGGCACTGGAGCCGCCCCCACTGCCCATTCCCAGCCCGTTCCCAGTCCCAATCCCTGTCCTGGTCCCGTTCCCAGCCCGGTCCCGGTGGGTGCGGACCCCCGGGGCGGGGAGCGGCCCCGTGCTGTGGCCGCACCGCAGCACCCCGGGATGGCACTGCGGGAGCGGGGGGACACCGGGGTGGTGACACCGGGATGGGGACACCGGGACAGGCGGGGACCCGGGCAATGGGACCCGTCCTGCCGGGCCCGTGGCGGGGAGAAGTTTTCCGGTGCTGCCGGGGCGGCAGCGGGGCCGGGAGCGGGCGGGATGCGGGTCGCTGCCAGTGCCGGTGCGGCGCCGAACGGGGTGCGGATCAGGGTGCGGGTCGGGACCGGTCTGAGCGAGGTGAGGATGCGGATCGGGGCCGCTCTGGGCTGCGCATCACGGCGCGGGCGGCTCGCGGTGGCGCTCCCGGTGCGGCTCGCGCTGCGCATCCCGGCACGGTCCCGGTGCGCATCCCGGCGAGGTCCCGGTGCGGTCCCGCTGCGCATCCCGGCTCGGCACGGTCCCGCTGCGCATCCCGGCTCGGCGGCGGTCCCGGCGCGGCGGCGGCCGCTCGGGGCTCCCTCCCTCCCTCCTTCCCTGTCTCCCGGTGCCCGGTGGCTCCCCCCGCACTCACCGTCTGCTGCAGGTCGGGGATGCCGATGCGCACCACGATGGCGCCGGGCGCGGGCTCCTCCATGCGCGCCGGGGCCGCCAGCTTGGGCGAGCGGGGCCCGCCGGGGCCCCGGGCCGGCTCCAGGCGCGGCTCCTCCCGCAGGCCGGGGCTCGGCTCCCCGCTGCTGACGGCGGCGCGGGGCTGGCGCTCCGGCGGCGGCTCCGGCGGCGGCGACTCGGGGCTCTCATGCTTGCTGCCCGCGGGGCTCAGAGGCATGCTCCGTGCGCCGCGGCGGGCGGCCCGCGCCCGCTCCGCTCCCGCACCGGCACCGGCACCGGCACCGGCTGCGCACCGCGCCCGCCCGGAGCCCTGCGGGGGGAAGCGAGGGGTGAGCGGCACGGCGGGACAGCCCCGGGAGAGGCATCCCGGATCCCGGAGAGGGAGCCCAGGAATTGGCGAAGGCGGGTGGGAGAGACCGCGGGAAGCGGCGCTGCCGAAGGAGGGAGAAATCTGGGAAGGGACCCCCGGGATGGACACGGACACCCCCGCAGGGACCCTCCGGAATGTCCCCCCGGGAAGGGTCGATTGTCAGGAAAGGTCCAGGAGTGAACTCCCACTCTCCCCATGGACATTCCCACAGGGACCCCCGGGAATACCCGCCCCAGGAAGGGCATTCCCAAGGATGGAGAAATCTGGGAAGGGAGCCTGGAACCCACATTCCCAGCAGGGATCATCCCGTGGGAAAGGATCCCCAGAATGGACATGGACATTCCCACAGGGACCCTCTGGAATTCCCCAGGAAGAGCCATTCCCAAGGATGGAGAAATCTGGGAAGGGACCCTGGAACCCCCATTCCCAACAGGAATCATCCCTTGGGAATGCATCCCCGGGATGGACACGGACATTCCCACAGGGACCCTCTGGAATATCCCCCAGGAAGGAGAAATTCCCCACGAGAAATCTCCAAAGGGACCCCTGGATCCCAAAAATTCCCCCAGCAGGGCCCGTTCCCAGGAGATTTCCAGGATCAGCCCCACTTTTCACATGGAATCTCCTCAAGAATTCCATGGAATTCCCCCAGCAGGGCCCATTCCCAGGAGTTTTCTGGGATCAGCCCCACTTTTCACACGGAATTCCCCCAGTAGGATCCATCCCCTAAAGGGACCCCACAGAGGGATTTTGGGACCCCAACCCTGCTCCTGCATGGAATCCCTCCAGGAATTCCATGGAATTCCCCCAGCTGGGCCCATTCCCAGGAGTTTTCCGGGATCAGCCCCACTTTTCACATGGAATCTCCCCAGGAATTCCATGGAATTCCCCCAGCAGGATCCATCCCCTAAAGGGACCCCACAAAGCGACTTTGGGATCCCACCCTGAGGGATGAGGAAAAAGAGCGGGAGAACCCCAAAATTCCAGCCGGGAAAATGCACTTGGGAAGGAGAAAAATTGGGATAAACAGGGAAAATTATGGGATCCTCCTGCCCCGTGGCCTGGGATAGACAGGAAAAACCTCTGGATCCCTCTGGATCCCTTTGGATCCCTTTGCATCCACACCCCGATCCCATCCCAAATTCTCCTCTCCCCTTTCCCAAATCCTGGATTTGATTTATTCCCATTTTTCCCCTCTCTCTGCCTCGTTATCCCACAAATGGAGCGCTCCAGATGGAGATCCCAAGGATTTTTCCCTTTTTTTTTTTTTTTTTTTTTAATATCCCTCCTTAATTCCTAATAATTTTAAGGCCCCATCTGGGAAAGGCTGGAAAAAATTTCACAATGGAATAATTCTCCAAATTCCGTTTTGCGGAGTCATTTTCCCTCCTTAAATCCACTTCTCTGCTCACAAAATTCCACTCCCAATGAATCCATGGAATATTTTAGGAATTACAGCCCAAAGAGTCACATTCCGACAGCAGGGAAAAAAAACCCCAAAAAACAAAAAAAAAAAAAAAAACCCAAAAAAACCTGGTTGGAAAAGCATCCAAGGGAGCTAGAAAAATATTCCAAGATTTTTTTTTTTTCCCCTGCAGTGGTGTTTTCCTTGGATTTCTGAAAATTCCTTGGATTTTTGAGCTTTCCTTGGATTTCTGAGCATTCCCAAGAGGGTCAGAGCAGAGCCTCCTTCCCACCTTTTCCTGTGGGAACAGAATTCCCAGATTTCCTGCCCTTCTTCCCATAATTTTGGGATCATTCATTCCGACAGCAGGGAAAAAAACCCCCAAAAAACCAAAAAAAAAACCCCAAAAAAACCTGGTTGGAAAAGCATCCAAGGGAGCTAGAAAAATATTCCAAGACTTTTTTTTTTCCCCTGCAGTGGTGTTTTCCTTGGATTTCTGAAAATTCCTTGGATTTTTGAGCTTTCCTTGGATTTCTGAGCATTCCCAAGAGGGTCAGAGCAGAGCCTCCTTCCCACCTTTTCCTGTGGGAACAGAATTCCCAGATTTCCTGCCCTTCTTCCCATAATTTTGGGATCATAAATCCGGAGCTTTCCCTGAATTCCAGTGCCTGGAGCGGCAATTCCATAGGGAACAGAAATTCCAGAGAGAACAGAAATTCAGAGGGAAATTCCAGAGGGAATCCAGCTGGGAGAACCCTGGGAAGGGCAGCGGGATGGGGAGACTTGGAAAGGATTTTTGGGAATTTTGGGGGATCTTTTTTTATTACTTTTGGGGAAATTTTCAGATTGGATTGGAGTTTTTCACCGGGATTGGAATTTTGCCCTGGGATTGAAATTTTGGGATTGGAGCTTTTCCTTGGGATTGGAATTTCTCCCTGGAACTGGAATTTCCCCCTGGGATTGGAATCCTGGGATCGGAATTTTCCCCTGGGCCAGGCACTTTTCCCTGGTGGAATTTGGGTTAAATTCCCTCCCTTTCCCAACTTTCCCAGTTTTCCCAGGCCCAGGGATGGCTGGGAAGCTGCTGCCACCTCCCCACTCCCACATCCCAATCCAGAAAATCCGGGATCCTTTGGGAAAAGGGTTTTTGGGGAGCACCTGGCTCGGTGTGTGCCCAGGTGAGGCCGTTCCCAAGCTTTTCCTGGGAAAAATGGCCGGGAATGACAGGGCCAAGGGACACCTGGTGTCCTGCTGGGATCTCTGGGATCTCTGGGAATGGGCCCAGGAAGAGCTGGGAAAATCCCAGCTGGGATTTTCCAGACCTGGAATTGTCACTTCTGGGCCACAAGGGAGAGGGGTCACGGATCCCAAATGATTCCTGCCTTTCCAGGGATCCCAAACGATTCCTACCCTTCCAGGGATCCCAAACAATTCCTGACCTTCCAGGGATCCCAAACGATTCCTGCCTTTCCAGGGATCCCAAACAATTCCCGCCCTTCTTTCCAGGGATCCCAAATGATTCCTGCTTTTCCAGGGATCCCAAACAATTCCTGCCCTTGTTTCCAGGGATCCCAAACGATTCCTGCCCTTGTTTCCAGGGATCCCAAACAATTCCTGCCCTTCTTTCCAGGGATCCCAAACGATTCCTGCCCTTCCAGGGACCCCAAACGATTCCTGCCCTTCTTTCCAGGGATCCCAAAAAATTCCTGCCCTTCCAGAGCCAGATCCAACCCTGTGGCTCCGGTGCCAAAGCCTCACCTGGATCAGGGATCCTGGAAGGATCAGGGATCCAGACCCTCACCTGGAAGGATCAAGGGAATGAAACCTGGAAGGATCAGGGATCCAATCCCTCTCCTGCAGAGATCTGGGAGCCAAACCCTCCCTGGAAGGATCTGGAGAGAATCCCTTTCCTGGAAAGATCTGGGAGCCCGGAAGAACCAGGGAGCCAAAGCTCACCTGGATCAGGGAATGTGGAAGGACCAGGGGAATGAAACCTGGAAGGATCTGGGATCCAATCCCTGCCCTGGAAGAACCAGGGAGCCAAAGCCTCACCTGGATCAGGGATCCAGACCCCCACCTGGAAGGATCAAGGGAGCCAAATTTGGAAAGATCAGGGATCCAAAGCCTCACCTGGAGGAGGGATCCAGACCCTCACCTGGAATTCTCAGGGGAGCCAATCCCTGCCCTGGAAAGATCAGGGAGCCTGGAAGGATCAGGGATCCATTCCAGCCCCTGGAAGGATCAAGGGAACCAAACCTGGAAGGATCTGGGACCAAACCCTCATCTGGAATTCTCAGAGGAGCCAAACCCTGCCCTGGAAGGGTGAGGGAGCCAAAACCCTCACCTGGATCAGGGAACCTATCGCTATCCTGGAAAAATGAGAAAGCCTGGAAGGATCAGGGATCCAGACCCTCACCTGGAAGGATCTGGACAGCCTGGAAGGTTCAGGGAGTCACAGCCTTGGCTGGATCAGGGATCCTGGATGGATCAGGGATCCTGGAGAGATCAGGCATCCAGACCCTCCCTGGGAAGCATCAGGGAGATGAGACCTGGAAGGATCAGTGGGACAAGATCCTCTCCTGGAAGGATCAAGGGAACCAAACTTGGAAGGATCAGGGGAACAAAAGCTGATCTGGAATTCTCAGGGGAGCCTGGAAAGGTCTGGGATCCAATCCCTCACCTGGAAAGATTTGGAAGCCTGGAAGGATCTGGGATCCAATCCCTGTCCTGGAAGGATCTGGGATCCAATCCCTGCCCTGGAAGGATCTGGGATCCAATCTCTGCCCTGGAAGGATCTGGGATCCAATTCCTGCTCTGGAAGGATCTGGGATCCAATCCCTGCTCTGGAAGGATCTGGAAGCCTGGAAGCACCAGGGAGCTGAAGCCTCTCCTGGGTCAGGGATCCCGGGAAGGATCAGGGATCCAGTCCCTCCCGGAAGGCTCGGCAATTGTCCCTCGGGCTCGGGGACAATCGGCGCCGTTTGTCACCCGCGGGGCCGTTCCTGAGTGACCCTGGAAGCCTCGGGAATGGGGACACGGGGACCCGGGGACACACACGGGGACTGCGCTATTCTGTCCTGCTGTGTCCCCGCCGTGCCACCCCCGCGGGGCTGGCAGTGCCACCGCGGCTGGCAGTGCCACCGGGGCCGGTCGCTGGTGCGGTGCCAGCCCCGTGCCAGCCCTGCCAGGCTGTCCCCGCGCTTATCTGGGCACGGGGAGGTCACCGCTGCTGTCCCCAAGCCACGTGACAGGG
Organism: Pyrgilauda ruficollis; assembly: GCF_017590135.1. NCBI lineage: Eukaryota > Metazoa > Chordata > Aves > Passeriformes > Passeridae > Pyrgilauda > Pyrgilauda ruficollis. Next base: position 19,815 of record NW_024527233.1, read on the forward strand.
ACACGGCGCGGCCCGGGCCAGCCCCGCCGTGTCCTTTGTCACCGCGGGGGGGCTCGGGGACAAACCCGGGGACGGGGACAGGGACAGGGGACAGGGACAGGGGGAAGGGACCGGGACAGGTACAGGAGCAGGGGGAGGGACAGGGAGAGGGACAGGAGAGGGGACAAACCCGGGAACGGGGACAGGGGACAGGGACAGGGGACAGGACAGGGGACAGGGGGAGGGACAGCAGCAAGAGAAGGGACAGAAGAGGAAAGGACAGAGAAAGGGACAGAGAGAGGGACAGGAGAAAGGACAGAAAGGGGGGACAGGGACAGGAGCAGAAGGGGATGGGGAAAGGGACAGCAAGGGAAGGGACAGGGACAGGAGCAGGAAAAGGGAAGGGACTGGATCAGGATTGTCCCGCTGGCGTCCCCGCCCGTGCCAGGACACGGGGACAGCGCGGGGAGCATCGATCGCCCGCGGGTGGCCGCAGTGTCCCCGCAGTGTCCCCGCAGTGTCCCCGCAGTGTCCCCAGCGCCTGCCGGGTAATTCCATGGATTTTTCCTCTCCCGCTCTTCCCGGGGCACTGGGACACCGCAGAGGGGCCGGGCATTAAAGGGCGAGCGCCACCCCCTTGGGGACACCAGCCGGACAGGGGGGACATCCCGGGGACATCAGTGTCCCCAAATGTCCGGCACAGGGGCAGGGCCACCCGGGCTGGGGGCGATTCCAGGGATCCTGTGGGAAGAATTCCGGGCGGAGTTTTTTGGGATTCTCCAGATTCCTGGAATAGGATCAGGGAATGGTTTGGGATGGACATTAAGAATCACCCAGTGCCACCACTCGGGGACAACTGCCACTGTCCCAGGCTGCTCCAACCCCATTCCAGGGATGCAGGGGCAGCCCCAGCTGCTCTGGCAATTCCAGCCCAGCCAGGAATTCCTCATGGCCAAGATCCCATCCATGGCTGCCCTCTGGCACTGGGAGCCATTCCCTGTGTCCTGTCCCTCCATCCTCTGGGATTTTTCCCTCTCCCTGTTTCCTGCAGCTCCTTCAGGCGCTGGAAGCCCAAACTGGGTCAGCCTGGAGCTCCTGTGTTCCAGGATGAACATTCCCGATTTTCCTGGAGCTCCTGTGTTCCAGGATGAACATTCCCAATTTCCCTGGAGCTCCTGAGTTCCAGGATGGACATTCCCAATTTTCCTGGAGCTCCTCTGTTCCAGGATGAACATTCCCGATTTTCCTGGAGCTCCTGTGTTCCAGGATAAACATTCCAGATTTTCCTGAGCTCCTGTGTTCCAGGATGAACATTCCAAATTTTCCTGAGCTCCTGTGTTCCAGCATAAACATTCCTGATTTTCCTGCCAGAGCTGCTCCATCCCTGCCCGGCCCTTCCAGGATGATCCCAGAGTTTGGTGCCACCAAATCCCAAAATTCCCAGTGGTCCCAGCCCCTGGGGAGGGGTTTGGGGACAGGACACAGATTTTGGGGGCAAGAGAGGGATTTGGGGACAGGAGGGAGGTCTGGGGACAAGAGAGAGCACTGGGGACAGGCCATAGATTTTGGGGACAGGACAGAGATTTGGGGACAGGACAGAGATTTTGGAGACAGGACAGAGATTTGGGGACAGGACAGAGGTTTGGGGACAGGAGGGAGGTCTGGGGACAGGACACAGATTTTGGTACAGGACAGAGGTTTGGGACAGGACACAGATTTGGGGACAGGACAGAGATTTGGGGACAGGACAGAGATTTTGGAGACAGGACAGAGATTTGGGGACAGGACAGAGGTTTGGGGACAGGAGGGAGGTCTGGGGACAGGACAGAGATTTGGGGACAGGACACAGATTTTGGGGACAGGACACAGATTTTGGGACAAGACAGGAGTCTGGGGACAGGACACGGGTTTGGGGACAGGAGGGAGATTTGGGGATAAGAGAGAGATTTGGGTACAGGACAGGGGTTGGGGACAGGTCACAGATTTTGGGGACAGGCCACAGATTTGGGGCCTCCCCCGTAAAGATTTCGGGACAAGACAGGAGTCTGGGGACAAAAAAGGGGATTTGGGGACAGGACAGATTTGGGGACAGGACACAGATTTGGGGATAAGAGAGAGATTTGGGTACAGGACAGGGGTTGGGGACAGGTCACAGATTTTGGGGACAGGCCACAGATTTGGGGCCTCCCCCGTGACCTCCCCCATCCCGGGAACAGCCCCTCTGGATCGGGAATGTCCCCCTGGATCGGGAATGGATCAGGAATGTCCCCCCGGTTTTGGGAATGTCCCCCTGTTTTGGGAATGTCCCCCTGTTTTGGGAATGTCTCCCTGTTTTGGGAATGTCCCCCTGTTTTGGGAATGTCCCCCCGGGTTCGGGAATGCCCCCCGGGTTCGGGAATGTCCCCCTGATTTTGGGAATGTCCCCCTGGTTTCGGGAATGTCCCCCGGTTTTGGGAATGCCCCCCCGCTTCGGGGCTCCCCCACCCCGCTCCGTATCCATGGGAACATTCCCGGCACCGTCACCATGGAAACCACAGCGCCACGCGCGGCACTGCGGGACCTGCGCACCCGCGGGGACAGAGGGACAGGGGGACAGAGGGACAGGGGGACAGGAATGGAGAAAGAGACAGAGGGACAGGGGGACAGGAATGGGGACAGAGGGACAGGGGGACAGGAATGGGGACAGAGGGACAGGAATGGGGACAGGGACAGAGGGGACAGAGGGACAGGGACAGGGGGACAGGGGGTACAGGAATGAGAACGGGGACAGGGGGGACAGGGACAGAGGGGCAGAGGGACAGGAATGGGGAAAGAGACAGAGGAACAGGGGGACAGGGGGGACAGGAATGGGGACAGCAACAGAGGGGACAGAGGGACAGGAATGGGGACAGGGACAGAGGGGACAGAGGGGACAAGGGGACAGAGAGGCAGACGGGACAGAGAGAGGGGACAGAGGGACAGGAATGGGGACAGAGGGACAGCAACAGAGGGGACAGACGGGACAGCGACAGGGGGGACATGGACAGAGGAGACACAGGGACAGATGGGACAGGGATTGGGGACAGGGCGGACAAAAGGGACAAAGGGGACAGAGCTGTGCTTGGACGGGACACGGGAAATCCCTGGCAGGGCTGGAGCATTCCAGGACCCACAGATCCCAGAGATCCCAGAGATCCCAGAGATCCCTGGATGGGGACAGCCCCTCCTGTCCCGCAGCTCCCGCCTGGAGCAGCGACATTCCCAAGGATCGGGAGAGGAGCAGGCCGGGAGCCGCGCAGGGACAACCCCAGAGCCCGCAGATGCCACCAGGGACACGGGGACAAACAAATCCCACCTGGCAGCTCCCACAATTCCCGCTCTCATCCCAGGAAATCCCGCTGGTGCCACCCGGGACAGCTCGCTGGTGGCACTGCCAGGCCTGGCGTGGCCCTGTCCCCGCTGCCCCCAAACCACCGGGAATCTCCGGGAATTCCACGGGAGCGTCGGTGCCGCCCATCCCGGCAGCTGGATCTCACCTGTTCCCGGGAATTCCGCGCTGCCCGAGGGCTGGGAGCCACCCAGGGCTGGATCCGGGCTTTTCCAGCCGGGAAAAACATCCCGGGGAAGGCGGGAGCGCGGCCCCCCCGGGCGGGCCGCTAATGGGATCAGCCCCGCTCCATCTGCTCGGCGCTAATCCCGGGAAACGGCACCCGGGAACGGCCGGGAAGCGCCGGGGGTCACCGGGAAATCCCGGGAACTGGAGACGGAAAGCGCGGAGAGATTCCGGGAATCGCGGAGAGATTCCGGGAATCTGGGGGGAATTGCGGGAATCGGGGAAAAATTCTGGGAACTGGAAGGGATCACGGGAATCAGAGAGAAATTCTGGGAGTTGAAGAGAAATTATGGGAATCGGGGAGGAATTCTGGGAATTGGGGGAGGAATTACAGGAATTGGGGAGAAATTCTGGGAATCAGAAATTCTAGGAATTGAGGAGAAATTCGGGTAATCAGAGAGAAATTCCGGGAATCGTGGAGGGATTACGGGAATCAGAGAGAAATTCTGGGAGCTGAAGAGAAATTATGGGAATTGGGGAGGAATTCTGGGAATTGGGGGAGGAATTACAGGAATTGGGGAGAAATTCTGGGAATCAGAAATTCTAGGAATTGAGGAGAAATTCGGGTAATCAGAGAGAAATTCCGGGGAGAGATTCCGGGAATCGCGGAGAGATTCCGGGAATCTGGGGGGAATTGCGGGAATCGGGGAAAAATTCTGGGAACTGGAAGGGATCACGGGAATCAGAGAGAAATTCTGGGAGTTGAAGAGAAATTATGGGAATCGGGGAGGAATTCTGGGAATTGGGGGAGGAATTACAGGGATTGAGGAGAAATTCAGGTAACCAGAGAGAAATTCTGGGAATTGAGGAGAAATTATAGAAATTGGGAAGGAATTCTGGGAACTGAGGAGAAATTCCAGGAATCAGAGAGAAGTTCTGGGAATTGGGGAGGAATTATGGGAATCGTGGAGAAATCCCAGGAATCAGAGAGAAATGATGGGAATAGCAAGGAAATTACAGAAATTGGGGAGAAATTCCGGGAATCTGAGAAATTCCGGGAATCAGAGAGAAATTCCGGGAATTGGGGAGGAATTATGGGAATCATGGAGAAATTCTAGGAATTGGGGCAAAATCCCAGGAATCAGGGAGAAATCGTGGGAATCAGGGAGGAATCCTAAGAATTACAGAGAAATCCCAGGAATTGGGGAGAAATTCTGGGAATGAGGGAGAAATTCCAGGAATCAGGGAGAAATCCCAGGAACTGGGGAGAAATTCTGGGAATCACTGAGAAACCCAGGGAATCACAAAGAAATTCCGTGGATCTGGGAGGAATTCTGGGAAGCGGGGAGAAATCCAGGGAATCAGGGAGAAATTCGAGGAATCGCTGAGAAATTCTGACTAGGGCAAAATCTCAGGAATCAAGGAGAAATTTTGGGAATCAGGAAGAAATCCCTGAATTATGGAGAAACCCCAGAGCAATCCAGGGAATGCGGGAACGGCGCCGTCACCCTGCCGTGAGATCCCGCGAGTCTGGCACCAGCGGGAGACTCCAGACGCATTCCAGAGGGAGAACAGCTTGGGAAAGCTCCCACGTTCCCGCATTCCCACATTCCCGCATTCCCACGTTCCCGCATTCCCTCCCACAGCCGGCGGGGAAGCGCCTGCAGCGCCTGGAGTGGGAAAACGGCGTTTGGAATGCCCGGGAATAAAGCACTGGGAGCACATTCCAGAGGTTCTGGGATTAGGCTGGAGCCGGGAGAAGCCCCCTGGGCTCTGCTGGAATTCCCGTTCCTTGGTTTGACCCCCGGTTCCCAGGATTTCATCCCAAAGCCTGACACGGGCAGGGAAGGGACCAGGAGCTCCTGGGGTGTCCCTGCGGGAATTCCCAGTGCATCCCTGGGATGGGATGGGATGGGATGGGATGGGATGGGATGGGATGGGATGGGATGGGATGGGATGGGATGGGATCAGCCTGGGGACAGGAGCTGGAATCCCAAATCCCAATGATTCCCAGCGCCAGGAACAGCTCCAGGCAGGAACAGCAGAAAGTCCTGGGGCTGGTTTGGGATTGGAATTGGGATCAGGATCAGGATCAGGATCAGGATCAGGACTGGGTTTGGGATTGAGATTGGGATTGGGATCGGGATTGGGATTGAGATTGGGGTTGATCAGGATTAAGATCAGGTTTGGGATTGAGAGCAGGATTGGGATTGGGATCAGGATTGGGATCAGGATTGGGATTAGGATTGGGATCAGGATCTTTTCCAGGAACAGGAGCTCTGAGGGCCACAGGAAGAAGTCGGGGCAGAGATTGGGAAAATCCCTAAGGAAAAACCCCCTGGAGGGAGGGTTTGGATCAGGAGGATCCGGACACTTTTCCTTTGTCACCTCCTTGGGACATCTGTCCCCTCCCTGTCCCCATCCCAGTGCCACCGGTGCCAGGAGCAGCCGGCACTTCCAAAGGGTCCGGGGGAATCCCCACGGCTCCTGCCCAGCCACATTCCCGTGGGATTTTCCTGCTGGTGGCACATCCAGAGCCGCAGCCGCTCCTGCTCAAAGCCGGCACCGCTCGGAGCCTTTCCCAGCTTTTCCCAACTTTTCCCATTCCCATTCCTGCCCTCAACTCTCCACACCTGAGCCAGGAGTGCTCTGAGCCCTGCCAGCTTTTCCCAGCCTTTTCCAACTTTTCCCAGCCTTTTCCAACCTTTCCCAGCCTCTTCCAGATTTTCCCACTCCCATTCCTGCCCATAGGGACTGCTCTGAGCCCTGCCAGTCTTTTCCAGCCTTTTCCAGTTTTTCCCAGCCCTTCCCAACTTTTCCAGCCTTTTCCCATTCCTGTTACTGCCTGCAGGGACCGCTCTGAGCCCGGTCAGCCTTTTCCAGCTTTTCCCAGTTTTTTCCCAGCCTTTCCCAGTATGTTTTTCTCACCCTTTCCCACAGTTTTTCCCATTCCCATTCCTGCCCATAGGGACTGCTCTGAGCCCTGCCAGTTTTTTCCAGCCTTTCCTAGTTTTTCCAGCTTTTCCCAGTCTTTTTCAGCTTTTCCCAACTTTTTCCTGCTTTTCCTAGCCTTTCCCAGTTTTTTTTTCAGCCTTTCCCTACTTTTCCCATTCCCATTCCTGCCCGCAGTGACCGCTCTGAGCCCTGCCAGTCTTTTCCAGCCTTTTCCAGTTTTTCCCAGCCCTTCCCAACTTTTCCAGCCTTTTCCCATTCCTGTTACTGCCTGCAGGGACCGCTCTGAGCCCGGTCAGCCTTTTCCAGCTTTTCCCAGTTTTTTCCCAGCCTTTCCCAGTATGTTTTTCTCACCCTTTCCCAGTTTTTCTCATTCCTGCCCCCATCTCCCACTCCTGATCCCCAGAGGAGTTTCCCGGCTGGATCCCGCGTTCCAGGGCCATTCCCAGCTGGATCCCTGCCCCAGGGCCATTCCCAGCCGCATTCCCAGGAAAGGCTCACCTGGCAGGAGAGTCACGGGCCGGGCTCACAGAGCTCCCTCCTCATCCACCTGCGGGGGACAGAGGGGATAGGTCAGAGCATTCCCGGGAACGGGAACGCTGGGAATGCATCCGTGGGCACCGCGGGTGGCAGGAGGGTGGCAATGGGAGAATTCCCAGAAAAGGGACAGCAGGGACAGGGAAGGGCACCTCTGGTGTCACAAGGAAGTCAAATTCTGAGCTCTGAGAATTCCTGACACACAAACCCATCCTTATCCCGAGAATTCCTGACACACAAACCCATCCTTATCCCGAGAATTCCTGACAGAGGAGTCCATCCTTATCCCGAGAATTCCTGACAGAGGAGTCCATCCTTATCCCGAGAATTCCTGACAGACAAACCCATCCTTATCCCGAGAATTCCTGACAGACAAACCCATCCTTATCCCGAGAATTCCCACCACAGGAGCCCATCCTTATCCCGTGCTGTCCCAGTGAGAGCCCCAGGGAACATCCCAGGGATCAGGGAGAGGGATGATGGATGCAAGGACCTGGCTCAGCAGGAACCATGGATGCTTTTCCCACCCCGGATCAGTGGGATCCTCCACTTTTCCCACCCTGCATCAGTGGGATCTTCCAGCACCGATCCCATCATGGATCAGTGGGGTTCTTCCCACACTTTTCCCACCCCAGATCAGTGGGATTCTCCAGCACCAATCCCACCTTGGATTAGTGGGATCCTCCACTTTCTCCACTCTGGATCAATGGGGCTCTTCCCACACTTTTCCCACTCTGGATCAATGGGATTGCTTCCTCCACTTTTCCCACCCCAGATCAGTCGGATACTCACTTTTCCCACCCGCATCAGTGGGATCTTCCAGCACCGATCCCACCATGGATCAGTGGGGCTCTTCCCACACTTTTCCCACTCTGGATCAATGGGATTGCTTCCTCCACTTTTCCCACCCCAGATCAGTGGGATCCTCCAGCACCAATCCCACCATGGATCAGTGGGGTTCTCCCCACACTTTTCCCACTCTGGATCAGTGGGATCCTCCAGCACCAATCCCACCCCAGACCAGCGGGATCCACTTTTCCCACCCCAGACCAGTGGGATCCACTCTTCCCACCCCGGACCAGCGGGATCCTCTCCCGGCTCACTCCCAGCCTCCCCTCGGTGCCACCAGCCCTGAACGTCCCCACGGGGGTCTCCCCTTTCCCTTCCTCCTCGGGGCCGGCGCCCACCTCCAGCCCGGAAATTCGGGAAGGGCATCCAGGGAATGGGAACATCCAGGGAGCCTCTGGGGCCGCTCGCCGCCGCCAAAGCTGCGCTCGGGGCGGGCGCTGAAATGGCTGCTGGTTCTTGGGGAATTAAAAATGCATGGCTTGGGAATTCTCCGAGCGCCGCAGCTGCTGCGAGCCGGGAAGGGGGGGAAAAGGGGGGAAAAGGGGGGAAAAGGGCCGTGCCCAGGGCATCCTTTGTGCCCCAAAACTCCTGGAGCGCCACGCAGGTGTCTGGCCGGAATCCTGGGAATGTTTCCCAAGGTTTCCTCCTTCCTGCACCTGGAGAAGTCGCGGCTGGTGTGGAAAATGACGCTGGCGGAATTCCCGAGGGGCCGGAGCGGCCGCGGCTGCCGCTGTCACCCGCTGGGCCAGCTCAGGGGACACTTCTGGGGGCAGGGAAGTGGCGCTGGGATTTGTAGGATCTACAGAAAGGTTCCTGGGAATATCCAGGGAATGCTCTGCCTGTAGGGACATCCAAGCTCCCCGAGTGAATCCTGGTTTTGGGATGAGGGAAAACACCGCCACAGGCTCCTTCCCAGCAGGAACACCCCAAAATTCCGGATTCTGGCTGCTCCAGAGCCAGGAAAGGACAGGGAGCAGCCCAGGCCTTCCCAGCCTGAGCTTCCCATAAAACACAAATCCCAGGAAAACCCAAAACAGGAGGGAAGAGCGACCAAAGGGCGAGGAGAACTCGCGGGAAGGGGGAGGAAAAGGCGGAATCGCCACCTCGGGATTTGGGAGAGGAGAGGGGAGTGAGATAAGAGCCGTGACATCCTGAGCGGGAGCGGAAAATCCCGTGGGATCCGGCGCTGAAGGGGAGGAAACGCTTCCCTGCCTGGCAGGAAGCACCAAGGAGAGAATTCCCAGCCGGATCCAGAGGTTCCGGAGGGGGAGGCGCTCCCGGGGTGGCTCCGGGGGTCACGGCAGCACCGGGAGGGATTTTCCTGCTCTCCAGCCCTTCTTCAGGGCTCGCCCGGCTGGAATTCCAGCCCTGGGAATGCGCATCCAGCGATTCCAGAGGCGCCAGGAAGAGAAATGGGATGCTGGCAGGAGGAGATTCTCCTCCTGGGAAGGGGAGGGAGAAGATTCCAGAGTTTTTCATCGGCCCCCAAGAAATTCAACTCGGCACAGGGAATGAATTGTGCCAGAGATCCGGGAGGTTTGCAGCCGGCAGGATCCCAGCCCTGGCTTTCCCGAGGATCCTGGGATCCTTGTTCCCATCCCAACCCTCAAATCCCAAAGGATCCTTGGTCCTGGAATCCTTGTCCCATCCAAACCCTGACATTCCCAAGGATTCTGGGTTCTGGGATTCTTCACATCCCAACCCTCCCATTCCCAAAGGATCCTGAGATTCTCATTCCCATTGCAACCCCGACATTCTCAAGAATCCAGGAACCCTCGTTCCATCCCAAACCTCACACTCCCAAGGACCCTGGATCCTGGGATTCTTGTTCCCATCCCAACCCTCACATTTTTCCAGAAAATTCCCGAGGAAAATACCCCAAACCAGCCCCAGTTTTTCCGGGAAAACAAAACTCATCCACGGATCCGGAAAAATCGTCACCTCGCGCTGCCGCCCCCCTGTCCCCTGAGGATGGCAGCGACACCAGGGAGAGCTCTGGGATCTCCCATCCCTACGGGATCCCCCAGGGACCCTCCAAAGGATCGGGAACCACACGGGGAGGACCCCGCAGGCCTCATCCCGGATTCCCGGGCGCCCCGGGAGCCGCAGTCCCTTTTCCAGGCGGGATCATCCCAAGGACGCGGCCGCGGGGCCGGGAAGGGCCGCGGGCGTTTCCTGCGGGAGGGAACGAGCGGCCGACGGCGCTTCCGGCCATTCTTGCCGCTCCCCGGAGGGTTTCCAGAAAAAGCAGAGTGATCCAGGCCTGGAAGCTGAAATCATTCCTGAAAAAAAGGCAGGAATGCCAGCCCTTCCCATGGGATGAGGCGGCAGCCAGCCCAGAACCCAAACTCCGTTTTTGGGGTTTTTGGTGCCCGGCACTGAGCCCAAACCCATCAGCGTCTCCTGGTTCTTCTAATCCCAGCGTGAAAATTCCACTGGAATTTGGGATGGGATTCCCAGGGAAGTGTTGGGGTCCCCATCCCTGGAGGTGTCCAGGGAATTCCTGGATGTGGCACTCAGGGCTCTGGGTTGGGGACCGGGCACGGGTCCTTGGGCTTGGTGACCTTGGAGGGTTTTTCCAACATAAATAATTCTGGGATCTGGGCTTCTGGAATTCTGAGGTTCTGGGGGTTTGGGTTGTGGGATTCTGGACTGTGGGAATATGGGATTTTGGATTCTGAGATTCTGGGATTGTGGGATTCAGGCATTTTGGGATTCTGGGGTTTTGGGTTCTGGGATTCTTGAGTCTAGGGTTCTGGATTATGGGATTGTGGATTTCTGGGATCTGGATTGTGGGATTCTGGGATTCTGGAACCTGGGATTCTGGAATTTTGGACTCTGAGATTCTGGGATTCTGGAATCCTGGATTTTGGGATTTGGGGATTCTGGGATTCTCAGGTTCTGGAATTCTGAGATTCTGATGTTCTGGATTCTGGCATTTGGATTTCTGGGATTTGGGGATTCTGAAATCCTGGATTCTGGGATTTGGGGATTCTGGGTTCTGGGATTCTCAGATTCTGGGATTCTGAGTTCTGGCATTCTGAGATTCTAAGATCCTGGATTCTGGGATTTGGGGATTCTGGGATTCTGGGATACTGAAGTTCTAGGACTCAGGATTCTGGGATTCTGAAATCCTAGATTCTGGGATTTGGGGATTCTGGAGTTCTAGGATTCAGGATTCTGGGATTCCCTAAAAGTGCCTCCCACAGCAGCATCCCCTCCCTGCCGGGGCTGTGCGGGGCCGTGACCCCCAGCCCCACTGCGGGGTGCAGGGGACACCTGTGGGGTGCAGGGGACACCTGCGGGGTGCAGGGGACATCTTTGGGGTGCAGGGGACCCCAGTGGGGTGCAGGGGACACCAGTGGGGTGCAGGGGACACCTGCGGGGTGCAGGGGACATCTTCTGAGGGAGGAGAAGGGGAAGCCCGGGCTGCTCCCTGGAATGTGAGAGGGAAAGGGGAGTTCAGGCTGTTCCCCTGGGATACAGGAGAGGGGGAAGAGGAGCCTGGAACACGGAGAGAGGAAAGGGAAGCACAGGATGGCTCCTGGAACACCAGGAGATGACAAAGGAGCCTGGGCTGCTTGCCTGGAACACGGAGAGGAGAGGGGGAGTCCAAGCTGCTCCCTGGAACATGGAAAGAGCCCAGGGTGCTTCCCTGGAACACTGGGAGATGGGAAAAGGAGCCTGGGCTGCATCCCTGGAACGCCGTGAGATGGAAAAGGGAAGCCCAGGCTGCTTCCCTGGAACACTGAGAGGGAAAAGGAGCCCGGGCTGCTCCCTGGAACATGGAAAGAGCTCAGGGTGCTTCCCTGGAACATTGGGAGATGGGAAAAGGAGCCCAGGTAGCTCCCTGGAAACTGTGAGAGGAGAGGGGGAGTCCCAGCTGCTCCCTGGAACACCGGGAGAGGGAAAGGAAACCCAGGATGCTTCCCTGGAACATGGAAAGAGCCCAGGCTGCATCCCTGGAACACTGAGAGAGGGAAAAGGAGCTCGGGCTTCTTCCCTGGAACACTAGGAGAGGGAAAAGGGAATCCAAGCTGCTCCCGGGAATACAGGAGAGGAGAAGGGGGGAATGGAACACCGGGAGACGGGAATGGGAGCCCAGGTTTCC
>NW_024527234.1:0-1008 GCF_017590135.1 Pyrgilauda ruficollis
AAGAGCCATACCTTCTCTCTCCTTGTGAGAAGAGAGACCTGAAGGCTGCTGGTCTTTTTCCCATCCCTCCATGTCAGGAATCAGATGTGGCAGGAAGCAGAGGGTGTGTAATTAACCACTCCAATGCACTTCTAACCTTGTTTAGCAATTAATTTGGCACTAATTGCAGATTGCAGGAACACCATCATTTATGACTCAAGTAGCAAATAGTTTGTCGGGTTCAAACCTCAGTTTTAGCCAAATTGTACCTTGTTCTTTGCATTGCATTCAGCAGTTATAAAGCTTTTTATTCAGAACCCAAAACCAACAAACAGCATTTCTGTGGAGAACAAGTTTCCTGAGTTTTCAGAACACCCTGCCTGTCAACCAGGTTGTCTATTTGTGAGTATTTTCATTTTTAGAACATAAAAGAGACTCTTGTTGTTGTTATATGATTCAGCTCAAAAGCTGCACTGGAAAAATAAAAGTGCTTACCGCCTATGTATTTTTCTGCAGTAACACTAACAGCTTTTCCAGCACAGGGCAAGAAGAAGCCTACAGTGCCACGTGCAGTTTCACCTCCCCAGCTGCATTTGATGCAGCAGAATTTGGGGTTTTTTGGAAGTCTGCAATATGCTGGGCATGAACTTTAATTCCTATTCTTTCTGAATCTGCACTATAAAATCACAGGCTCATGTGGCAGTCCAAGCAAAACACACAGAAGAGAAGCAGCTTATCATGATGTGGCTGTGTTGCTACTGATAAGTAGTTGACTAAGTTGGTTTTTTAGTATATATATATATATTTATTTTTTTTATTCTAGTAACTTTTTTAATATTAATTTGATTGTGTCTTGGTCTTAATCAATCCCAAAGTTACCACTGTGCTTACCATCAGTGACTAACACTGCACAGTCCAAGAGCAAGGCTATTTGGAATCTATTCTATCCAGGATTTTGCTGACACGAGTTCACACAACACATATAAATTTATGTGTTTGCTCCTAGGAAATTTCTCTTATTTATGTATT
>NW_024527235.1:0-1008 GCF_017590135.1 Pyrgilauda ruficollis
TTGGGGGATTTTGGGGGAATTTTGGGAGGACTTTGGGGATTTTGTGGGGAGGATTTTTTGGGGTTTTGGGGAGATTTGGGGGAAGAATTTTTTGGGAATTTTGGGGAGGATTTTAGGGGAATTTTGGGGAAGACTTTTGGGTTTTGGGGGGATTTTTGGGGAGAATTTTGGGGTTTTTGGGGAGGATTTTTGAAGCAATTTTTTGGGGATTTTGGGGAGAATTTTTGGGATTTTGGTGAGGATTTTGGGGAGCATTTTGGGGAATTTTGGGGAGATTTTTTGGGTTTTGGGCAAGAATTTTTTTGGATTTTTGGGGAATTTTGGGGAGAATTTTTTTTGTTTTTGGGGGGATTTTGGGAGGATTTTTTGGGAGGATTTTGGGAGGATTTTTTGGGAGGATTTTGGGGGGATTTTGGGGAGAATTTTGGGGTTTTTGGGGGGATTTTGGGAGGATTTTTTGGGAGGATTTCGGGGGAATTTTGGGGAGGGTTTTTAGGTTTTTGGGGGCATTTTGGGGAGGATTTTGAGAAGGATTTTTGGGAGGGTTTTGGGGGCAATTTTGGGAGGGTTTTTGTGGATTTTGGGGAGGATTTTTTGGGGCATTTTGGGAGAATTTTTTGGCTTTTGGGAAGGATTACTGGGCAGGATTTTGGGGAGGATTTTTGGGGAATTTTAGGGGGAGAATTTTTGGGGTTTTGGGAGCATTTTGGGGAGGATTTTGGGGAGGATTTTTGGGGGGATTTTGTGGGAATTTGGGAGATTTTGGGGGAGGCATTTGGGGAATTTTGCGGGGAATTTGGGAAGGATTTTGGGGAGAATTTTTGGGAAGGATTTTGAGGAGGATTTAGGGTGAATTTTTGGGGAATATTTTGGGAGGATTTTGGGGAAGATTTTTGGGATTTGTGGGGATTTTTGGGGACTTTTGGGGAGAATTTTGGGGTTTTTGGGAAGGAGTTTTTGGGAGGATTTTGAGGAAATTTTGGGGAGAGTTTTTGGGGGGATTTTGGG
>NW_024527236.1:0-1007 GCF_017590135.1 Pyrgilauda ruficollis
CTGGGTGGTCTTTAAGGTCCCTTCCCAACCATTCAGTGATTCTGTGAAGACAAAACAGAGGGAACCAAGGGCAGACAAGATGGAGAGACAGAGAGTGTCTGATCTGAGACAAGCTCCGAGGTTGCCACGGCATTATGTAGAGACACAAACCCTGAGGGACAGCAGACAGACATCAGAACATGCTGAGGTTCCCTCTTCACTCTTTGTTATCTTCATTCAAGTGCTAGGACACGTGCAGGGGGTTAGACCCTGTGAAAGTGGAGGAGAACCTGGATGCTGCAAATGCAGCAATCCCATGGATTCTGAGCACGCTGTACATTCACGTGCAGAAGAAATCTCCAGCCACAAAGCTTCAGAGGATGAATTTAAGGCTTGGAGGCATTATCCAACACTCATTTTCAAGTGCAAAGCAGGCACTTGGGGAATTTGTTCGATTTGATTTGTTTGATTTTCCCCTGGAAGCTTTCTATCATGTGCAAAGCCACCAGTGCAGCACTTTCTGCTGTGGGCAGGGTCCAGAGCTGAGCCCCCAAGGAGCCCTCAGTAGATCATAAAGCTGACAAGCACTTGGAAAAGCTGATGTAACAATATGCCTGTGATTTAAGGGTGAGGGACAGTGAAATTGGGGGATTTGGGATACAGCTTAAACTCAGAGGAGCACGGGGCGTGTGGCTGTGCACGAAGTCACTCTGGGTGGAATTTGTTTGCCAATACTGGTGGCACTCAGTGGCTTTGCTGCCCATCCCCAGGAGAGGCAGGACACCCATCTTCTGGTCCTGTTACTAGAAGCTGGATTATCCTTGGAATATTTTGCAGCTGTGGCTGTTTTCATGGTTTGGCAGGTCAGGAGGAACATCGCTTGTCTTGACAACTCTGACTTCATCCTTTATTAGTTGTTCTACTAAGTTTTCCTTAGGAAACTTATACTTGCAAAGAGCCCTGGGGTCCCTGATTAACCCAGAATCCCAGTGTTGGAGCCCACAATTCAGATTAATCAGAGTCAGCAG
>NW_024527237.1:0-1007 GCF_017590135.1 Pyrgilauda ruficollis
AAACTGAGGGACCCCGAAACTGACTGATAGGGACCCCAGAACTGATGGGACCCAAGAACCTGCTGGGGACCCCAAAATCTGCTGGGGACCCCAGAACTGAGACCCCAGAACTGACTGATAGGGACCCCAAAAACTGACGGGGACCCCAGAACTGCTGGGGACCCTAAAACTGACAGGGACCCCAAAAACCTGCTGGGGACCCCAAAACTGACTGACCCTAAAACTGACTGGGACCCCAAAACTGCTGAGGGACCCCAAAACTGACAGGGACCCCAAAAATCTGCTGGGGACCCCAAAACTGACTGACCCTAAAACTGACAGGGATCCCAAAACTGACTGACCCCCCACTGACTGCTGGGGACCCCCAAAACGCTGCTGGAGAGCACCAGTGAAACTGACTTTTAGGGACCCTGGAACTGCTGGGGAACAAGGCTGGGAACCCCAAAATTGACAGGGGGGAAAGAGGGACCCCAAAACCTGCTGGGGACCCAAAAAGTGACAGGGACCCCAAAACTGCTGGGGGACCCCAAAACTGCTGGGGCTTTTTGGAACGCGGATTTCTTTGATTTAATTGTGCAATATTGAGTGAATTTGTGGAGAGGAAGGAGAAGAAAAAGAGTCAGGGTTTGTTTTAAAAGGTTTATTTTTTAAAAAATATCATTGTACTTCAAAATTTTATTGTGTTTTATAATTTTAAATTGTAATTTTTTAATTATAGTTCAAAATTTTATTGTGTTTTACAGTTTTAAATTGTAATTTTTTAATTATAGTTCAAAATTTTATTGTGTTTTACAGTTTGAAATTGGGAGTTTTATTAAATGATGCAAAATTAGAAGTACAGAAATGTATAGATGTTATTAAATCTTAATATTATAACTATAAATATATAACTACAGTAAAACAGATCAATATAAATATGCAAATTAGGTGGAATTAAATACATAAATAGATATTATAAATGTAAATATGCAAGATATATAAATAAATATAAATAGATACTATACATA
>NW_024527238.1:0-1007 GCF_017590135.1 Pyrgilauda ruficollis
CCACTGTCTGTAGCAAAGGATGGGCTAAGAAACACTGCTTTCACAAATCCACATGTGCAAATACAAATGACAGAGAAAATCAAGGTGAAAAACTGGGCCAGCCAGCATTAGCTGATGTATGATGGACAAGTTTCAGCTTCTATCCTTTTTCTGTTTCCTCTGACTAATTACCAAAATGAATGCATGAAATAGAAGGTCAGTAATACACCAACAGGTAACTTTCTGCCCATGCTAAACACAACATAGTAGGTGATTACAGAGCAGAGAGTCATGCAAATTTGGAGGCCAAGGCTGAAATGGCTTCTTCCTTCCCATCAGAGCCTGGGAAGCACCATGGCTGTACTTCATCTTACAGAGAGAGTATATATCACTTTATATATCCCTTTTATAAACAAACCAAACCCAGAGTGGAAACAGCAAAATATCTTTCTAAGGTGCTCTGCCAATGTCCATGCACATCTCTCCCTCCCCAGTCCCTGGCAGCAGTAAGAAAAGTGAAGGCAAGGTGTTGCTTATGAAGTCAAGCGTGTTATGGAATGAGCAAAATTCCCCTTCTGAGTCATCATTTCTTGAACATGTAGTATCTGTATAACGAGTTGGCCAGAATTTCAACACTGCATATGGCTTTTTCACACATGAACACATTTTTTATCACATATTTGTTTGAATGAGGATATCAATTTCAGAAAACAAAGCACAACTCTGGCTTGAAAGATAGCTGCGGGAAGTACAAAGACCTCCAGTTTTACATTCTTTTATAAGAACCATTATCCAAAGTTCAATCAGAAATGTATGAAAAAATATATAGCTTAACACTGCAAAGTTCAGTATATGTTAAACAGAGTGAGGACTTTGCTAAGGCAGCATTGTTCTCTATGGGCTAGTGGTCATAAATAGAAATATTCATGCCAGCCTTCACATTAAGCATTTTTTTCTGTTCCAGAACCTTGAAAAATTATACAATGGGCTAATGGGCTGGGTTTGGTTTTGGGTTTATTTTTTTTTTT
>NW_024527239.1:0-1007 GCF_017590135.1 Pyrgilauda ruficollis
TTTTTTTTAATTATTATTTTTTTGTTGAGGGTTGTTGTTATTTTTTGGTGGAGTATTTTTCCATAACAATTAACCTGAATCTCTCTGAGCTGTCAGAGACCATCTGTGTTTGGGTTTAATGATATCAGGCTCCCCTCTACCCCCAGCCAGGCACTGCATTCCCCTCTTTTACTGGATGAACATGGGCACGGTGCAAGCCAGGGTCTGAATGTTGTCCATCCTGGAATGTTGCCTCCCAGCTGAATAAAAAGGTCTAAGACACTGGAAAGCACTTTTATGAAGTCCCTGTATAATGAAAATAGGCAGAACATGAGGTCAGCATGACCCAAGCAAAATGCTTCGTTTCTGCTTAACAAAACACAACAAATGGGTTCAAGTGATTTTAAGCAGAAATGAAGTGGTTTGTTTTCATTTTCCCCAAGGGAAAATAGTAAAACTGTGCGTACATGTGGGAATTCAAATTCGCTGGCAAATTATGTGAACCTCCAGCTATACAGAGGCTGTATTTTCCATTAACCTAATGCACAGAAATGGGTAGAAAATCCCCAGGCTGATGGAGTGATAGGATTTCTCAGACATGCTTGGTTTCATGAGCATTCCAGAGAAATTAATAAAAATTCAAAAAAATTAAAAAGCCTCTTTATCCAGGAAGAAGAGCAGATTGCCAGCCTCCCTTGCAACCTGGAATGCAATTAGAAGGAATAAAATTAAATCAACAGCAACCTCCTAGATAGGTGGGAATGTGAAGGGCCAAGGACAGCAGTGAAGAGGGAGAGGAGGTTGAAGGAAGAAATGGGAGGGGATGGACCCAAAAACAAATCAACTTCTCTCCCCACGCTGTTTTGGGTAGGATTTACTGGACAGATGAAGAGGGATGGACAATGCTAATGAGGTTTTCATCCCTTTTGCCCCACTGTGGCTGGTGTAGCTCACACTGACAGCATGGCATGGTCACACAGACCCTGCTCGGGGCTGGATGGAGGGGGTTGATCCTTCCCAGGACTCAC
>NW_024527240.1:0-1007 GCF_017590135.1 Pyrgilauda ruficollis
TTTCCCAATTTTTTCCCAATTTTTTCTCTAATTTTCCCCCAATTCTTTCCAAGTTTTTCACCATTTTTTGCCTTTTTTTCCGCAATTTTTTACCTTTTTTTCCCCAATTTTCCCCCAATTTTTCTCTCCTTTTAATACCATTCTCCACCTATTTTCCCCCATTTCTTCCTCAATTTTCAACAATTTTCCCCCAATTTTTTTGAACTTCTTCTCCATTTTTCCCCAATTTTTCCAATTTTTTCCTCCATTTTTTCCAAATTTTTCTCCGCATTTTCCCCAATTCTTCCCCAATTTTTCTCTCCTTCTCAAACCATTTTTCTCTGATTTTCCCCCATTTCTTTCTCAATTTTCCCCAATTTTCTCCCAATTTTTCTCCACTTTTCTCCCAATTTTCTCCCAATTTTCCGCCAACATTTTACAGTATTTCTCCTACTATTCCCCCAATTTCCCCCAAATTTTTCCCTAATTTTCACCAATTTTTCCCAATTTTTTCCCAATTTTTTCTCTAATTTTCCCCCAATTCTTTCCAAGTTTTTCACCATTTTTTGCCTTTTTTTCCGCAATTTTTTACCTTTTTTTCCCCAATTTTCCCCCAATTTTTCTCTCCTTTTAATACCATTCTCCACCTATTTTCCCCCATTTCTTCCTCAATTTTCAACAATTTTCCCCCAATTTTTCTCTACTTTTTCTCCATTTTCCCCCAATTTTTCCCATTTTTCCTCCATTTTTTCCACATTTTCTCCAATTTTCCCCAATTCTTCCCCATTTTTCCTCTCCTTCTCACACAATTTTTCTCTGATTTTCCCCCCTTTTTTCCTCAAATTTTCACCAATTTTCCCCCAATTTTTCTCCACTTTTCCCCAAATCTTTCCCAATTTTCTCCAGATTTTCTCCCAATTTTCCCCCAATTTTCCCCCAATTTTCCCCCAAATTTTCCCCAATTTTCCCCCAATTCTTCTCTTATTTTTTCCCCATTTTCCTCCTATTTTCCCCCAACTTCCCCTCAA
>NW_024527241.1:0-1007 GCF_017590135.1 Pyrgilauda ruficollis
GAGTTCTAGCATGACAGATAAAGTACTGTTAAGGAAAATGTAAACTTTAATAATGTGCAATTGCAGTAGAAGACATTTAACAAAAACAATTTGATTGATTAGAGTTTTGCTTCAGCCATATTAGCAAACTAAGGTTGGACTTATTAATAAAAAGGTCAAAATCAAACCAAAATGAATATAAAAAATTGACTGAACTGAATCATAGTAGCCCACCTCAGGTAGAGTAATGTTGACATTAGATACATGTTAAAATTACTAAACTCATAATGAAAATGAAGTTTTTCAAATTTTCTTGTTTGCTGGTGGCATGTCTACAAACACACACAAATTATGAATATATTAGCTTAATTGAGCTGTTGTACATACACAGTAAAGCATTTGATGATATTCTGTGTATTTTAACAGCCCTTACAAGCACAGATGATTTCACTTTGATTACCATCCTGTTCTTACTTTTTCTGAGGAAAGTGGTATAGGCACTGAAATACACTATTCACAAAACTCATTCACCCATTTGAGTTTTATTATGTGGGAACTTGGCATTTTCCAGTAACTGACAAAATTTTTAAAAATTGAGAAGTGGATCATATCAAGAGCACAAATGGAATCAGCCCCTGAACCTCTAGGAATGGATTTTATATGCTGCTTCTCAGAAATCCCTTTATAGTCTTATGACCTGATGGTAGACATGAAATATTCTAGAAATTTCCCCATCTAGTAAAGACATGTTCTTTGCTGGTAGATTTTAAATTAGTTTTATATACTAACTGTTGGCATTTGCTTCTGCAAAATATTATTTGAGACTTTTCTGTAAGGCAGCATTTAATGGCAGAATAACTTGTCCTTGGATAATAATTTTTTAACATCTACATGCATACATATATAAAGGAGGGTTTCAGATATGTATTTTACATCCAAAAATAGAAAAATGTATCTCTATGATTCCTGATACTTTCATAGCCCTTAATTGACTAAAATCTGAGGAAAGGAAGATGGAAATACTACAG
>NW_024527242.1:0-1010 GCF_017590135.1 Pyrgilauda ruficollis
TGTGTAAATTATTTTGCCCTTTGTATACATCTAAAATTATTGGGATAAGGACTAAATACACATAGGATAACAGCTAAATATAACCAACTATAGACTGTATCTTTCTGGGTTTTTTTTATACTTAATAGAAAGGTCAGAAAATGTAGGAGCAAATTGCCTGCTAGATGCTAGATTAACCCCAGTTATGTGAACACGTAATAATTTTCCCAAAACAAAGAACAGAAGAATAAACATTTCTTATATATATGTTGTCATGACTCATGATGCAAAAAAATTCTAAACTATCTGTAAAATAGATGAACTAATTCCGATAAAGGACTGATTTACTCTAATAAGGCCTAAACTGAAAGCAGTGATCAAGGAGTATCTCAGAGTTAACCAGAAGGAAACACTGCAGAAAGATGTGTATTTGTGACAGAGCTGTGGCATGAGGCTGCAGGATGCTAAACAATTCTCTGTTGTGACTTCTGTGTGGAATGTCCCGTGAAGAGGCTCAGCCTTTTCTATACCACAGGACCCGGTCTCCTTTGCTGTCTGTATCTTCCTCACACATGGTGAGGAAAGGAGACTGGGGCACTGTGTCACAGCTGCAGGATCTACAGGGACTCCTCAGGACAGTAGGCTGGGGTAAACCCTTGAGTGTGTCTCACACTCATGCAGGACAGCTGACACACCTACAGTGTGGGAAACATGCCACTACCCACTTACATTACTAAAATTAAGCAAAAGCAGAGAAATTATTTGCTCGGACTAAAGTGCTTTGCGTGTAATTTTCTCTCTGCCATTTGGCTTCTGAGATTATGAACTCTTAGTAAACAGAATATTTATGCATAGCAAAACAAACAAGGAGAGAGGCTCAATTTTTACTTCTCCTGCTAAATATATTATTAAATAAGAATGATCCTGTAAGGGACATTTGTTTATCTTAGTTTTGGAAAAGCAACAGCATGTCTCTTTTCTTTATGCCTGCTGCAGTAGCAGTGTCTGTGCAGTATTTAAGGGTTCATCTT
>NW_024527243.1:0-1000 GCF_017590135.1 Pyrgilauda ruficollis
AAAAAAAAAGGAAACAAAAAACCCTCTAACAACAAACACTTCTGCTGATAAAAAAGGGAAGAGACAGAAAATCTTTCAGGATGTCCTTCCTTGTTTACTACTTCAGACATTGCCACATGAGAGGGCACAAGAAGTGAAGACAGAGAAAGACTTTCAGTGGTATAATTCAGCTTTAAAGTTACAAAAGAAAAGACAGCCCATAGTTCCTAGAGTTATTGCATGCTACCTTTATAAAATTCCTGTTATTCCATTGCTCTTAACAATGGTTTATTTTTTGTAATGAAAGCATTATCACTAAGGTTTGGAGAAAACTGAGACAGTTGGTTGCCATTGTTTTAATAGCAGCAAAATAAAAAGCTACATAATTTAATAATTCTCTATTTCTTTGTCCATTCCAGAGGAAGCCAACACAACTCACTTCTGGATGCAGTCATGGGCATGGCTAGAAATCACTTTTTTGCTCCAACCCATGTTTTAAAGATAGTTCTGACTTGATCCTTCAAAATGGCATTCTGTGTGCCAACTAAACCATGCAGGGACAGAAACTCAACCTCTCCCTCCAAACCTCAGCAGGGGAAAGGACTCTCCACACCACTAATGCCTGCTGCACTTCAGTAAGGTGTTTTTCATAGTTCTGTACTTCTTTCCAACCAGCAGGGAACTGGGACTTGCAAGCTCTTGAAGGCACAGCAGGCACAGCAATGCATGGCACACACAGCTGTGCCTCCCACTGAACAAGGACAACGTCGGACAGAGCCCCCTGGAAATGTGCTCTGAGTCACCTGGAACGTGCTCTGAACACCCTGGGTCTGTTTGTTTGTAAAGCTTAGCCACAGGATGCCTTGCACCCTCCTTTTCACAGCACCAAGCCCGCCTGAGTCCCGACACATTTGGACAAGGCTCCAGGCACATGGTGTGGTCCTTCGAGTCCTCTGCAGGGCCAGCATCTGAATTCATTGATCCTTGTGTGGAAAGGGTTTTACAGCAACTTCTGTGAGCC
>NW_024527244.1:0-31804 GCF_017590135.1 Pyrgilauda ruficollis
TTGCCCTAAACCAGGACAGTTATCTTTTAGACAACCCTTAAATCCTGTACTATTCTATATGACTCATTAGGCTTTCAAACAGGTAAAATGGGAGTATTGAAATTAGATTGGCATTCCTTTAGCAATCCTAACTGCAAAAAGTTCTCTGTTATCAAGCTGATCCCTTCCCTCTCTTCCTTTTTCAGGAGGTACTGCTTGATTTTAACTGGTGGTTTCCCTTCTTTGAGTTTGATCACGATGGGAGGGGCATTTTTCACCCTCCCTGGTACATTGGCGGCTCATACTCTAGGAGACACTTGGTTCAATATCTTTTCACTAATTTCTTCTTTGGGTTCAATAGTTGTCAGTATTAAACTTAACACTTTTATGTACTTTTGATCATTTACTTCTAAAGTAACCTCCCCATTCTTGAATGTGATGGTTGCTTGTAATTGTTCCAACAAGTCTCTCCCTAAAAGCGCCTTTGGCAAATTGGGCAGGTATAAAAACTTGTGGATGCCCCACTGTTTCCCCAGTCTATATTTTAGTGGTTTGCAAAAATATGCCTTTTCAGATTGGCCAGTTTCCCCCTGCACCACAACATAATCATTCCCCACAGGCACTCAAAGCTTTATTTAAAACTGAATATTGCTCTTGTGTCAACCAAAAATTTCACCTTCTCCTCTTCTCTCAGCCTCATTGTAATAACTAGTGGATCTGCTGGGGTGGAGTCTCTCGGTCCTCCTCAGTCATCCTGCAAATGAGTGACCACCACCCTCTTTTCCTGATGGTCACCTTGTCTCCGCTCTGGGTATTGGTTTTTCTAGTGGCTGGTATGAAAAATGCATATTATATGATTGGCTTTTCGCAAATATTAAAATGAATACTATATGTGTTATGTTGGAAAGTTATGCTGTATTAATCTCTTTTAAGTAGTGCTGTATTAATATATTTTAAGTAGTGTGGTAAATATAGTTTTTAGACTATAGCATAATATTAAAATATAAACTATGTGATGCAAGATACTTTTGTAACTAGCTCGAGGAATGGATAAGATAATCAAGAAATTCTTCACATAGAGATAACAGCAACAAGACACCAAGATCCCAAGAGAAAAATTATTGCCTCCTTATTGGGAGAACCCAGACTTCAAGGGATCAAGAGACTGATTTACAAGATGAAGTGGGGAAGTTGACATTAAGCAGAAACACCCTTAGTTTGAAAGGAATGTTTGAATCATGTATGAGATATATGAATATGCAATAGGCTATTGCTTTTAAAGGTTAATCCTTTGTTAGCAAAATGTGCTTTTGTAGCAGGGAGCAAAGGCACCTGGAAGTCCGTAATTCTTTGCTTTTTATTGTCTCTTATTGTCCTAACTTTGATTGTCCAAATTCTTATTGTCCTAATTTGTATTACTATTTTTATTATTATTTTCATTACTATTAAACTTTTAAAATTTTAACACAAGTGAATGTCATTTTTCACACTGGTCTTCCTGCAAATTGCACACTAGTCTCTACCTAACTGAGGTGGACCTTGTCTGGGTGGTCCCTGCTTGCGTTTCTCTTGCTTTTCCTCCTGTACCACTGCCACTAGCTTTTTCATTCCCCGTTTGTATCCTTCTTCTCTGTTACTAAATACTCTTCATGCCTCTTTTAGCAAGGCCTCAAGGTTTCTCCCTTCTGGCCCTCGGATTTTCTGAAGCTTATGCCTGATATCTCTAGTAGACTATCCTAAAAATGAATTAACCAGCTGATTCATTCTTATCTCAGACTCTGGATCTAATGATGTATGGCCATGCATAGCATCCCTCAGACACTCTAGAAATTCGGACGGAGTCTCGGAAGGTCCCTGCTTAATAGAATATAGGGCAGATCAATTTATGGTCCTCAGAATAGCTCTCTCCACTTTTGTTGTTATCTAATCTTGATAATTTGCTAATTTCTTTAATTTTGTTGATATATTTGGATCCCATTTTGGGTCTTGGAGAGGGAAAAATTCTCTTACATCTAATTGCCAGCTTTACAGTGATCTTCTGCTGAAGTCCCAGCTGTTTTCAAGATCAGCTGATTTTCTGTTTCAGTGAAAGCATCTAGTAATAACTGGATGTCTCCCCAATCTGGGTTGTGTTGTTTGATAACATTTCATAAATGTTTGGCAGTAAGTATAGGATCAATGCGATAATTTTTAGCAATCTTTTCCCATGCCTCTAGATCAAGGGTGGGGAATGGTACTTTAATCATTAGTCTCCCTCCTTCTGGTCCCACTGCCTCTCACAGAAGGGCCTGGAACATTGCTTGCCTCTTGGTTCTGGACAAAACCAGACTGCAAGAAGGGGAGCGGGTTTGAGCAGATGTGCCTTCCGAGCCTGTGTCCTCTTTTTTGGCAAAGTCCACCTCACCCTCATTCTCCCATCTCCTGGGAGGAGCTTTCAGCAAATCTATTGTTTCTTGTTCTGGAGCTGCAGCATGGTAAACCTTATCTGATATGGTATATCACTGTCCTATACTACATGCTGAGCAACATCGCTTAATTTGCCCTCTCTTTGCTTTGTTTTCCTTCTCAAGGGCTAACACCAGTGGGTCTGAGGGAGCTCTGAGCCCACAGTCCCTCTGCCATTCTGGATGATTTTGAAAGGCAAAAAACATATTGGCGTAAGAGACCTCATCCTACTTCCCATCCTGTATTAAAAACAGCATTAACTGCAACAAGGTGTTATAATCTAAAGTTCCAGCAGGTGGCCACTTTGCTCCATCTTCCAGCCTGTATAATGGCCACCACCGCATGCAGTATTGGATTAAATTTTTCTTGTTCTCAGATCCGCCCCTACTGGCTACTTCTTTCCAGTGGGTTAAGATACACTCTAAAGGGTTAGCTTGGGGAACTTCTTTGCTCTGGTTAGTTCCCATTATCTCTTTCTCCTTGTCCTATCTTGCTTCCACCCAAACCTCTCTTTACAAAGCCTCACAGTCCTTTCCCAATCCTCTTCCCACAGGCAACCCCAGGTTACAGGTACCAGATATGATTTTCCCCACACAAGCTTTAAAACCTGAGGTTCAAAATTGCCTTGATTAGGAAATGCCAATCCACACTTAGGCCCCTCTGCCTACTGGAACAGCAATACCAGGGCCTCTCACAAACTCCATGCTGCAATAGTACCCATGCAGGGTACTAGCCTCTTGATGTGCCCAAGGCTCCTAAGAATTGCCTGCAAAGACAGGGTATTCCATTTACTCCTTCGTGAATTTCTAAATTCTCTACAGTGGCTTGTTCCCAATCTAGAGAAACTATATTACTAGCTGAAGTCCTGTAAAGTCCCTCTAAATAAACCCATTCATTCCCTCTATCTATCCAGTGATTTACTGGATTCACAAACTCCCAGGGGTCAAGCTCAAACCACTGAGGCAGTGGAATCTCCTCAGTTCATCTAGCCACGGTTAAAACATGCATAATCTACTCAAACCCATTTAAACACAATACGTGTCCTCACCCACAGTTCTCCGCTTGCTCTGCTTCTCCCCAGCTGCCTCCCTGTGGGATGCTATCTGCCCCCACAACATCTTAGCCAGTGCACCCCAGCCGCCATCCTGGGCCTCACTCAGCCACCTCAGTCGTGGGTAGAGCCTCCCCTCACACCATGGGTACACTCACTCACTTGCCCCCTCTTTTATATAACCGAGCCCACAAAGCCACTCCCTCACACAATCACAAAAACCCACTAACATTAACCACAATGTCCGGACACCACAAGCACACAATAGCAGTAAGTAGAATAGCAGCGCTAAGGTCCAGATTCACTTGACTCACCCCCAGAGCTGCTAGGGGTCGCACAATAGAGCACTGAATCCCTTCACTAGCAGCTCTATCTGCAAACGGACCCTTCCCCCTCCTGCCAGCCATGCTTGGCCGGCAGCTGCTTGCAAGCCCCAAACCTTTACTCACACAGGGACTGTGCTGTATGCCAGATGTCTCTGAGCAGCTTACCAACACCCTTTTGGCCAAGGCCCCCTTTTAAGCTTGGTACATACCATTTATCCACACACTAGCAGGCCATCGTCTGTCTCTGCAGGAGGGGCAAGCCAAGACACAGAGCTCCTCCAGGGAAAGTTCCCTGGGGCATGCCTTTGGAGGTCCACCTCCCCACTCTCCCTCTGTGGGGGACAGAGACGATCTCCTGGCTGGCTCGCCAGAAAAATGATTTTTGGAAAAACTTCACAACTCGTAAAAGTCGTGAAGTAGATATGTATTTTTATTCAGCACCAGGCACATGCAGGATAGCTCCTCAAAGAACATGTGCTCCTTGAGAGTCCAGATCCCCCTTTGTCCCCCAACCTGTTTCACATGCATTAAGTGTCATAATAGGCCCATGCATATTCATTTACTAGCCCTGCTTTGCATTACAATTAGTCCTTATCAGTCCTTTCCAAGAGAGCTCTCTGGTCTGTCCTCTCCCCAGTATCTTGGCAGCCTCAGTTTTGGTTTGCTTCTTGTTTCAAGGTCCAAGGGGCCCCTCTTATCTCCTTCCAGCTTGGAAGCTCACATTCCTTCCACCTTTTTTGGGGCAGTTTTCTGAGCTACAGGCTTTTGCGAGCACAGCAAGTTAACAGACTAAACAACTTAACACACTTCATCTATGCAAGCAAGCTACAGACTAAACAATTCAAAACAGCACACTTCATCTAAATTCAAAATTGATTTCTATCCCAAGTTAATTTCTAACCCCATGTCTCAGCAGGGATCTTCTTGGAAGAATCCAATGAGAATGGACACAGCAGGGAAGGGAGGTCCAAGAGAGCTGGTCACTATTCACAGAATTCACAGAATTCACAGAATGACTAGGTTGGAAGAGACCTTCAAGATCATTGAGTCCAACCCATGCCCTAACACCGCAACTAAACCATGGCACCGAATGCCATACCGTCTTTTTTTAAACACATCCAGGGATGGTGAATCCACCTCCTCCCTGGGCAGGCCATTCCAGTACTTTATCACTCTTTAACTTAAAAACTTTTTCCTAATATCCAACCTATATTTCTCTTGACGCAGCTTGAGACTGTGTCCTCTGGTTCTGTCAGTTGCTGCCTGGTGAAAGAGAACAACCCCCACCTGACTACAACCACCTTTCAGGAAGTTGTAGAGAGTGATAAAGTCACCCCTGAGTCTTCTTTTCTCCAGCCTAAACAACCCCAGCTCCCTCAGTTGTTCCTCATAGGGCTTGTGTTCCAAGCCCCTTACCAGCCTTGTTGCCCTTCTCTGGATGCGCTCAAGCGTCTCAACATCCTTCCTAAACTCAGGGGCCCAGAACTGGACACAGTACTCAAGATGTGGCCTCACCAGTGCCAAGTACAGGGGAAGAATGACCTCCCTGGTCCTGCTGGCCACACTATTCCTGATACAGGCCAGGATGCTGTTGGCCTTCTTGGCCACCAAGGCACACTTCTGGCTCACATTCAGTTGACTGTTGACCAGTACCCGTAGGTCCCTTTCTGCCTGGGCACTGTCCAGCCACACCATCCCCAGCCTATAGTGCTGCAGGGGGTTATTGTGGCCAAAAAGCAGGACTCAGCACTTGGCTTTATTAAACTTCATCCTATTGGACTTTGCCCATCCATCCAACTATTCCAAGTCTCTCTGAAGAGCCCTTCTCCCTTTCAATAGATCGACATACACTCCCAGCTTAGTGTCGTCAGCAAATTTACTAATGAAAGACTCAATACCCTCATCCATGTCATCAATAAAGGTATTGAACAGAACAGGCCCCAGCACAGATCCCTGAGGGACACCACTGGTGACTGGCTGCCAGCCAGATACAGCACCGTTCACCACCACTCTCTGGGCCCAGCTATCCAGCCAGTTCTTAACCCAGCAAAGAATGCTCCTGTCCAAGCCTGGGCTGGCAGCTTTTCCAGGATTTTGCTGTGGTAGACTCTCTTGGTTTGAAATGACAGGTGTTTGCTAAGGAAGGCAGACGCTTCCCCTGAAATGGAAAACGTAAACCCCCTCCCTCCAAATTATTATAATTTTGAAATTAAAAGGCTCTCAGGCAAAGATATGTGAATAGGAATAACAGTTCTTTACTAGGAAAAACTAAAAAAATGCAAATGTAATAGTACAAACATCAACAAAAAACACTGAGACAGAATATAGCCTGACACCCTGTGGGTCAGGGTGTTGGTAGCACTCTGATTGGATGGTGGCTGCAGTCTTCTTGCAGTGACAGGTGTGGTTCTGATGGAGCAGTGATCCTGTAGAAGGGTGGAGTTTTCCTCTGAAGGTCCGGTGATGGTATAGATGGGCCTGGTCTTCCTCTGGGAATCCAGTGGAGAAGACAGCTACTCCTCTGGGAATCCAGTGGGAAAAAAAGGCTGCCCTGTGTGGCCGCATTTCTCTTCACAGAGAAAAGCAAGGCACAACTTCCCAAGGATATTTCTGGGAATTGCAGTGAGTAACCTCAGAGAAAGAAAAAACAATTCTTATCTCAATTGCTGCGCCTCTTGTTGTTCACAAGTGGAATGCATTGTGGAAGATTGTTTACCTGAAGGGAATTGGTAATTGGATTCTGGTGTGAGTGTTTTGATTCATTGACCAATTGAATCCATGTGTGTGTCAGGACTGTCAGCTGACAGTCACGAGATTCTGGGCAGTTGAGTGGAGTTGTGTGCTTGTGCAGATTCAGTGTAATATAGTATAGAATAACATAGTATAATAAAGTAATTAATTAGCCTTCTGATATCAATGGAGTCAGATGCATCATTTCTTCTGTTCATCAAGGTTGCCTTGATTTCCAATAGCCCTGTTGTCCTAAAATCTCAGATTATATCCAGGATGGAATGCTTGGCTCCTCCCCCTGGATGGAGCATCTCACAATGGGATGATGTAATTTTTATCAGTCATGCAGTGACACTCAATGTCCCATTAACAGCAGACATCTCCCCAGAGGGAGGATTGGTTTGTGGAAGAGATAAAGAAAACTGCCCAATTAACAGAAGATAACTGCCTGTGGCGGGTTTGGTGCTGGCCAATCACCAATACACTCACATCCTACTGTGAGATAGGATCAGGATAAAGGCAAAGCAGGCTCAAAACTTTAAAAGGGTATAAAGAAGTTTTTATTAAAAGTAACTAGAAGGAAAAAAAGTAGTAAGAATCAAACACTCCAGAACAATTCTCCTCCCCCCACAACCTTTTCTTTCCCACTGACAATGTAAAGAAACCACACCCAAGATTTCCAGTCAGTTTACCACCTCTAAAATAGTTTTTCTCCAGTTCACTTAGGGAGAGAAGTCCCTTTTGTTAAGGTTATGGAGACTTCTCCACAAGAAGAAAAAACAGTTCTCTCGTGGTTCTCAATTTTGCCATGCCTAGCAGCCGCCCAGGGAACCCTACCATCGTGAAATCCTTCCCGTTTCCACAAGCCTTCCCACAGCTTGTCGATGGGCCATGTTGACTTACAGGGTATTGTTTTAAAGATGAGCTGTTCAAAGGCAAAAGTTCTTATTATCTATTTCTAAAATCATCTTCATCATTGGGAACACAGATCTTCTCATGGAAGCACAGGACTACTCTCTTCCTCTGTTCATACTTGTCATGGGATCACAGCTATTTCAACATCTGCTTATCTTAGCATGGAGGCTTTTGCTCAATATCAATTTGAACACTTTCATCTCCCCATAGTTTCATGTTTTATAAGGAGAAAGAGTCCTTTCTCCATAGCTTACAAGAGGATTTCAGCTCCAAAAACAAGGCATCTCCTCTCCCTCCCATCTGGGACATAACTTCTTCCTCACTGACCTCGATGTCTTCATGTTCCTTCACATACTTGCATCTTGTTCTTTTCTCTCACTCAAGGGAGGAGTGAAGCACTGAAAGGGTTAACATGATGCCTGAGGCCTACCTGACCCACCGATAACTTATGGTGGGGAGCTACACCTGGGCTGTGTCAGGGTCGGCCTCATGGTTGGTCTTTGGTTTTCTGCATGGGCTGCAGGGGTCTCTGGTCTCAGCTGCACTGGGTGAAGGGGATTTGATAATAAGATCTTCACAGCTGCCGCCAGACCTGCTCCAGCCCAGGCTCTGCAGCCTCCCCCGCCTTCCTGCCCGGCAGCTGCTGGAGCTCGGCCTGGCCAGACCGGAGCTGATGGGAGGGGGGTGGCACTGGGGAGGGCAGGACCACCTGGCCCAGCCTGGCCAGGACCGGGGACTGGGGCTGGGGCCTACCACCTTCTCACCAACTGGAAAGGAAAGAAAGAGACAGTTCCCAGGTTTCTTCATCTTACACATGTGTGTTTCATAGAGGCGTGTCCAGCTTCTCAGTGGTTCAACAGACTGTCAGTTGCACAAAAAGCTTTGCATCACTTCCCTAAATTTCCTCCCATTCCAAACCAGGACACTGCCACACCTCTAACAGATGGCAAATAGAATACATACATTATCTTGCAATCTAGGACAGAGACAGTGTCAAAGGCCTTGCTGAAGCCCAGGTACACAACATCCACAGCCATTCCTGTATCCGCCAGGTGGTCACTTGGTCATAAAAGGAGATTAGGTTGGTCAAACACAACCTACCCCTCTTAAACCCATGCTGGCTGGGTCAGATATCCTGGCCATCCTGTAAGTTCCATGTGATGTCACTCAGTATAAACTGTTCCATAACCTTACTGGGTACTGAGGTCAGGCTGACTGGTCTATAATTACTAGGATTCTCCTTCCCACCCTTTTTATGAATGGATGTCACATTGGCCAGCTTCCAGTCATCTGGAACCTTACCGGTAAGCCAAGACTGTTGGTAAATGATGGAGAGAGGTTTCACAAGCTCATCTGCCAGCTCCCTCATCACCCTGGGATGGATCCCATAGATTTATGAATATCCAAGTGGCTCAGCAGTTTTCTGACTGCCTCCTCTTGGATAACGGGGGTACCATTCTGCTCCCTGATACCATCAACCAACCCAAGAGGACAGTTGGCCTGAAGGCAAGTTGCCTTCCCACTAAAAACTGAGGCAAAGAAGGTGTCCCAGATTGCAAGGCAAGATGTATTCTATTTGCCATCTGTATGGCAGTTGTCTTCTATTACATGGGCAGTTTTCCTTATCTCTTCCTCAACCACTCCTCCCTCTGGGCAGGACATCTGCTGATAATAGGTTCTTGAATGTCACTGCATGACTGATAAGGACTATAGCAGTCCATTGTGAGATGCTCCGCCCAGAGGGATGAGCCAAGCATTCTACCCAGACATAATCTGGAGATTCTGGAATACCAGCACAACTTCTCCACTGGATTTCCCAATAAGGGTAAGAAAGGAGGGCCCTCAAAATCCACAGAAGAGTCAGAGGTTGAGATCACCACTGAGTCCCTGCCATATGAAAGCCTCCGTAATCTGCACAAAGACATTGCACGACGGGGATGTGAGGCTTATACAACCTGGCTACTTCGGGTCTGGGACCTTATGGGTACAGGCGTCCAGCTGGATGGTAGTGAGGCAAGGAATCTGGGACCCTTGACCCAGGACTCAGGTATGAATCAGATTTTTGTAAGGGAGCCAGGGTCCCTTTCCCTCTGGGAGCAGCTTTTCATGTGTCAGAGAGAGGTTTGTCCACAGGAAGAGAATGCAGGAGCACTATCATAGAATGCATTGGAAGACCCTTAAGGAAGGGATCCAACAGCTGAGAGAAGTGGTAGTATTGGAGTTACTCTTTGGGAGGGATGGACAGCATGATAATGACCCCAACAAGGTCAGGTACACAGGGCAAATGTTGTGGAGTCTGGAAAATCTAGGGCCATCTCAATACACCACCTTCATTGCAACAATTAATGCCGATACCAACCAAGAGACAGTGGGTTCTGTTGCCAACAAGCTTAGAAATTATGAGAGTATGATCAATGGCCTGATGCAGGCTCATGTCTCTGCTGTGGTCAAGGAACTCAAAGAGGAGATGAGGGAGGTGGTGAGGGAGGAGGTGAGGAAGAACAGTTCTCATATCGCACCAGTGCAAGTCACAGGCCCCAAAGTCAGAGCCCAATGTTCCCCAGCTAGAGAGAGAGGGTTCACCCCATGGGCTGACCTATGGTTCTTTCTGCGTGACCATGGGGAAGACATGGGAAGGTGGGATGGAAAACCTACTTCTGTCCTGGCAGCGCAGGTGCGTCAACTCAAGGAGGGAAACACTAACCGAGGGAACTCCAGTAAAGTGAAAGTAGCCTCAACCTCCCATGACCAAGCTGCTGAGTATGATCTGTCAGATCCTCTTGAAGGTACCTCTACCATGAATGGATGAGGGGACAGCTGTGGATATTTTCTACCTGGACTTCAGGAAGGCTTTTGACACTGTCTCTCACATCTTCATAGGCAAGCTCTGGAAGTGTGGACTGGATCAGTGGACAGTGAGGTGGGTTGAGAACTGGCTGAGTGGCAGATCCCAGAGGGTCATGATCAGTGGCACAGGGTTGGAGGCCTGTCACTAGTGGTGTCCCCCAGGGTTCAATACTGGGCCCAGTATTGTTTAACTTATTCATCAATGACTTGGACAAAGGGGCAGATTCCTCCTCAGCAAGTTTTCTGATGACACAAAGCTGAGACGAGTGGCCGATACCCCAGAGTGTTGTGCAGCCCTTCAGAAGAACCTTGACAGGTTGGAGAGATGGGCAGAGAGGAACCATCTGAAATTGAACAAAGGTAAGTGCAGAGTCCTGCACCTGGGAAGGAATAAACCTGTGCACCAGCACAGGGTGGGAGACGACGTACTGGAAAGCAGCTCTGTGGAGAGGGACCTGGGGGTCCTGGTGGACAGTAAGTTGTCCATGAGCCAGCAGTGTGCCCTTGTGGCCAAGAAGGCCAATGGGACCTGGGGTGCATTAGGAAGACTATTGCCAGCAGGTCAAGGGAGGTGATCCTGCCCCTCTACTCAGCTCTGGTGAGGCACATCTGGAGTTCTGTGTCCAGTTCTGGGCTCCCCAGTACAAGAAAGACATGGAGCTCCTGGAGCGGGTCCGGCAGAGTACTACAAAGATGATTAGGGGACTGGAGCACGCCAGGCACCGAGTGTTCCTTTTACCTCTGTCCCCAGGGGAATCAACAAAGTGCACATCTATAGAGGAAATCCCAGCTCATCATAGCTCCAACACACTAGCCCTACAGCTAGCACATCCTCTGAAGAAGAAAACTGATGATCTGTCTCCTGACTCTGAAAAGAACCCCACTGCAGAAGATTTAATCAAAAATGCTGCCATGGCAGAAACAAAAGAGAGCGGCCAGAGGTACAAGTATACACAACACAGACCACCTGTCCAGTGCCTGAAAGTCCAGCCAGTGCAACCTGTTAAGAAACAGCTTGTTTCTAAGAGATGATATTTCCTTTGGAGATGGAAATCTGCATTCTGACAGCACACAGGAATGGGGAAATGCCTTTGTGTCCTGGGGTGACTTTATGATGCTTGTATCCCCATTCATCTGTTTAGCCCGGAAATAACTTTTGCACCTTTAAGACTGGTTCCGAGAGCGAAGAGGGGGAGAGAAGAAGTGCAGAGTTTGTTTTCAGAAATTACACTTGCTCCCCCACATTCTTGTCCTGGACTGTGTTGTCTGAGGATGGACAGACAGCAGGACAGAGCTCTCCTTTGCTTTTTAGTTAGTTTTTAGCTAGCTGAGGCAGAGAAGTTCCCTGGACTGTGGTTTTTCTTTTTGTTGGAACTGTTTGAACCTGCTCTGGACTGAAAACCCAGAAGAGCACCAGCAGCTCGCACCTGTGGCCCACTGGGGCCTGGCCTGGGCCTTGGCATTTCCCAGCGCACGAGGGACTAATAACAGACTGAATGAGCTGAGCTACAGCCCACGAAGGGGACTTTCTGAGTTTGTCATCTCTTCGGAGTGGCGAGAGGTTTTATTGTCCAATATTGTTCTCTTTTTTTTGTGCTGGTGAATGCTTTGCCTGTTAAATAAACAGGTTTTTCCCACTTTTCTCCAAGGAAATATTTTCCCAAACCAGTTGGGGGAGGGGCTGCTTGAATTTTCTGTCTAGAGGAACCCCTTTAGAGGTTTTCTCCCAAATTTGCCCTAAACCAGGACACTGCTAAACAGTGTGTTGAAATCTGGACAGTTCTGCCTCCATTTCAGAAGGAAAGGGAAGAAAATTAATGTCTTTATCACCTGCAGTTTCTGCAGACAACTATTCTACAGAAAAAATTGAATTATCAAACTCTTGAGAGGTTTCTAATGCAATACAAGTCCAAGGAGATTCAAATGAAGCAGGAGCTGAGCCTTACTCCCACAGAAGTACGAAGAGGGAATGCAGTTGGAACATCTAGATGACAGTGATTTCAGTGAAAATTCTTTCTTACCTGTCTGTAGTCAAAAGAGTGTGAAAAGAAGAAATACCAACAAATGCAGATAGCATTAATTTTTTCCTTCATAAAAGAGAACAAGGAAATGAGGAAAAGCAGAAAGGCCAAAATCAATGGGATTTATTTTTTAAATATGCAATACCTATTCAAGAACATGAACTAGATGACAGCTGGGATTGTAGTGAGGGCAGCCCAAAGAGAGAGGAATCCATTAAAAATGCAGGCTGCAGCAAAACTCCATCACACTGGAGCTATGACTTAACTATTGAGTCCTCTCCAAGCAATACTGCAGAAAAACCTTACTGCCTGCAAGATTCTGCTTGTAACTGGAAAAATGGCAAATATTTCCTAGCCGATCACAAACAGTACAAATCCAAACACAGATGTCTCATTTACTCCAGTGAAGCCACTTTGACTCCAGAAAAGGACGCTTCAAATCTATGTTTCTCCTGTACTGAAATTAGTTACTCCAGAGGGCAGAGACACCTCCAGCATGAAGAGAAGGAAGAATGCACTTTGGATACACAAGCTGCCCTTGCAGAAGATGTAAAATGGAAAGCTTGAAAAAATGGAGTTAACCATTCCAGATTATCCAGTTGTTCTTCAGAATTAACTTCTGAGCTAATGGCTCCTCTCATGGTGTCCCTTCTTGACTACAAGGAAACAAGTGATACAGAGAAAATGTCTTCTAAACAGGAGACGCTGCCCTGTGGACAAGAACATACATGGTTCCCAGAAAACGTTTGAGGAAGAAAACTGGCAGTGTACGAGAAGCAGAGCTCTGTTGAACAGCATGCTGGACCTGGGGAAATAAATGCATTGTGGAGGAACACGCTGCACCCTTCTGCATTTCCCACAAACAAGGGTCAAATTACTTCCACCCACCTTCTGTGATGTAAA
Source organism: Pyrgilauda ruficollis (assembly GCF_017590135.1). Taxonomy (NCBI): domain Eukaryota; kingdom Metazoa; phylum Chordata; class Aves; order Passeriformes; family Passeridae; genus Pyrgilauda; species Pyrgilauda ruficollis. Next base: position 13,218 of record NW_024527244.1, read on the forward strand.
GCTATGCTGCTGCCTTCTGGGCTTGGGTTCATCAATGTAAGGAGTTGAAACTTGTGTTTTCATGTTATAGGTGTTATTGTTTGGAGAACATTTGTTTTTGTGACTTTTTTTTAATGTTTAGAACTTTTATTATTGTGCATGGATTAGAACTGCTTTTAGGGTTTTTTTTAAGGATGTTTTGTTTAGTTCTTAAAAAGCAAGAGTTTTTTACTTTTGGGAAATCAGTTTCTCTTTAAATTTACTTTTTGGGGTTGAGGGGTTTTGAGAACAGAGATTTTTTTTTCACTGAAGACAGAGGGCACTATTATACCTTTTTTATTTGTTTTTGTTCACATATTTTTTCACCTAACATTACTGTACTTTTCTGGCTTCAAGCTATTGTTTCTTTTTAAATGTAGTCTTTGTGTTATAGGAAAAAAATGGGTTTGTTTATGGTTATATAAGAAAAGAGTCTAGCTAAAGGTCACTTTATCATCTTTTTTCATTTAGGATTTTTTTCAATTTTCTTTTGACATCTTTCACTTGCACAAACTTTCATCACACTTGCCCATTTCCTTCTATTTCATCTCTGTCTCTCTTCTCATTCAGATCCAGGAGGATCAGTATTTGCAAGGTTTCCATTATCCAAGAAAAGGGTTAAAATCTTGGGCTCTCCATGCCCAGAACTGTCACGCTGCACCCAACCCCTTCACTTTTGGCAGTGCTGCCTGCACAAGATATCAAATTTCAAGGTGGCACAAGCACAGGCTCAGGCTCTCTCCCTCATGCCTCTCAGCGTTCTTCTACCTTTCCATCTTGCAGGGGCCTTCACCCCCCTTCTCTGTCTAAAGTTCCGGCCTACCTCAGCTGAAGCCGCATGGCTTCCCCTCCCCCATCCAGCCTGCAGCTGGGCAGGGGATGCCTGACCTCTTTTATGGACCGGAACCAAGAGAGAGGTCTTCTGAGAATTCTCTGCTTTTTAAACCCTTGTGTTCTCAGAAGTGGTCCATGTCTTCAGTAGCCACACCAGGTGCCAATATTCAAATCTGACCACTGACTGGCTTTGACCACAACTTCCCAAAAAACTCACTTCCTTATCAACTCAGAACAACATTACACACACTTTTATAGATTCTACAAACTACTAAGATCACACTTCTTGATTGGTGCCTTTGTCTTGTTCCCTCATTCTCTGCCTCCATTTCTCAGTGTCTGTGATTGGTTACCATGCAGGTGTTCTACAGTCCTCTGTTATCTAGTTCTTGCAAACCTGGTATGCGGTTTCTCAGCTTCTTTGTTCTTAATTTAGCACAGTTTATGTCTTAGTAACCTTGATGAATTCCACAGTGCCCTGAGGAAATTCTCATAAGAACAGTTACAGATGGTATGGTTAGTGCACACTGAGGCCTAAGTTGTTCAGATACATTGCTACAGGGGAGGAGTCAGCAAGCAGCTGCATGGGGCTTGGATGCCAGCTGGGGTTGAACCATGACATCAGGGAAGAGAGAGTGTGGTTTGTTTCTCAGTAAATCAACATGCAAAGAATACTGAGGTGGCAGAGAGTGTGATGCTGATGTTAAAGATAGTACTGGTAATTGAAACAAATAGCTTTAAATCCAACAACAAAAGGTTGGTGCACCAAACATTGCTAATAACAACATTGACCAAGGTTGGGGAGCAATGGGAATTTATTTACTAAAATATGTCTGACAAGAGATGACTTCCAGAGGTTTAAATATACAACACCCAGAAACACACTCCCCCCAGCCCCCGAATCCCACCTTAGTCCATTATGTCATAAAATTCTGTTGTGATAGGTAAAAGAATTATAAAAGATAGGCTTCATAAAACTAGGCCTTGCTCTGCTAAATTACCAGCTAGCCTGTCACTTCCTCTAAGTGTAGCTAAGCAGCTAGATAAGTTCTCATGTGAAAATATCTTGAGAAGGAGAATCCATTTGCACAACAATCTATTCTTGGGGAGAAAAATAAGTTGCACCTGCATAAACAATAGATCTATCCCATGAAAATCAGTGAAGAAAATATATAAACAATTTAAGAATAGAGAGATTTGATGGACAAGTAAAATACCTTTTACTAACCAATAAGGTAATTGGCAAGAAAGCTACTAACCAATTGGAGTCAGACACGAGGTCTGTGAAAACTGTATAAAAATGAGTTGTGTGAATAAAGAATGGGCTTTTTCCTGCATGAAGAAAATGGAATCCTGCATGATTCATTCCAATAAAATTCCTTCTCTAATTTCATTTTGCCATTATTTTGTGGAGTTAGACTACTGTCTAGCATACTTTTTTGGTTATTTTGGATGGGGGGGCTTCTCATCACTTCATCAAAGTCATCATCATTTTATCCTTTAGTTGACCTTTTATGCTGGCAACTTCTGAATCATGCATGGTCTATTTCTGCTGAGTCCCAATTTTTTATCATATTGTTTTAATTACTATTAGACACTCCATCTATCTTTGATTAAATGATAACTCATAGTTCCTCTAACTAAACAATACTTTATTAAATTTGCTTCCCTAGGTAAACAATTCCTATTGATTAAGTTTTCTGAGGTGTATAGGTCCATGGAGTGACTCCCCACTGCAGGTGAAGCAAGGATACTCCAACTTTTCTCAGGACGCTTTATCATGTTCTATAAAAGCTAAACTAAACACAGATTTAAACCTAAAACAACTAAAATAACAAAACATAAATTCTTTAGCTAACTATGATAGAGCTCCTTGTAAAAATTCAGAGGGCCACAAGATTCCTGGCTGAATACAATTGTGCTGGTTTTGCATTTAATTGATCTTTGGTGAAGATAGAATGAAGAAGCGTGTTTCCTGGGCTGTTGGGGTCCACTCTGGCTAGCTATAGACCCTTGCCCACACGATACTTCATAGATGAAGGTAAAAGATTAGAGAAGCGCTCTCCTCCACGTGGGAAACCTTGTCCTTTATTCCAAAACACACATCAAGCGGACAAACCCATGGGAGAAAAGAGGGCATTTCCTGGCAGCAGGGAGCTTTTATACCCCCCGGGATGGGGACAGAGGGAGAGGTCCACAGCCAATGGGACACCAGTGAGGAGTGGCAAGGGGAGGGGTAACCCAGGGGAGGTACCACCAGGTGGTACCGAGACAGGTGAGGGAAAGACCATGTGATGGGGAAATGGGGTAACAAACCACGTGATATAACATAAGCTATACAGTGCAATACAAAACTATTCTGTGCAAATTCCCAATCACCTAGTGCAAGAGAACAACTAAACTGGTGCACCACAACAATAGAAAAATTCAGCTATGGAAATGATTCTCTGTAAGGAGCTGCTTACAGCTTCCTCCGTGCCTGGCAAAACCAATAACTGGCTAGCTCTGAGAACTGACACACTGCTAGGCCAATTGGAAAAGCTGGAAGAGCCTCTATGATAACATATTTAAGAAAAAAGAAACCGTGGGAAGTCCTTTTCTTTCTGCTCTTGGAAGGGTAGCCAGCGGTGCTGGGGTCCCTCCTTGGGGAAGGGTTGCTGAGCCCTGGTGCAGCCACTGGGCCGGGCCCTGTCCTGGCCAGGTGGCCAAGATCCTGCCACCGGAGAGACATCCCGGTGCCACAAGCAAATATGCAGCCAAGATCAACACTGAGAGCAGCTCTGCGGCTGTTGCCCAGCAGAGATCACATGACCAGCAGCGAGAGGCAGAACAAGCAATTTCCCGATGCAAGGCCCAGGTAGAATCAACATTTCGGCGCTGCACAACTCTGTAAAATCTTTTTAATTAATAGAACTTGAGAACAGACAAACCTACAGACACCAGTTCTCTCCCAAATCAGAGAAAAGGAAAAAGTGATGACACGCGAAAAAAACGATATTGTGACACTAAGGTGGGTGCAAAAGAGGGAGGGGGAGGAGGAAGTGCTCCGAACCTCAGAGCTAAGGTTCTTCTGCAAGCTGTAGTGAGGACTATAATACAACACTTTTCCCCATAATTCATGAAGTGCCTGGGGCATGCAGCATTTGTCCGCAGCCTATGAGAAAAAGGCACTCGAGCTGAAACATGTAGATGCTGAAAAACTGCGACCTGGTGAGAGGCTTGAACAGAGAGAGAGAGAGAGAATGTTTGCTTTCAGAGATAGAGGACCCTTGCTTTTATACTAGAACAGCTCATCCTTAAAAATTGTACCCCATAAGCTAAATGGCCCATGAAAAGCAGTTGTGGGAAGACTGCAAGGCATGGGAAGGCACGGGAAGAACTTCACTATTTCAGATTTCGGGTGGGCTGCTATTCATGAAAATTAAACCCATGTTGAAAAGTTCACAGAGACCTGTCTCCCGCAGGAAGGACTCCATGGTATAGCAAAAGACTCCTCTCCTTAAAGGAACTGAAGAAATATTTCTGGAAGTGACAAACTGATTAAAAATCTCATGTTTTGTCTCCTTGCATTGTCAGTGGAAAGGACAGAAGGGATCGGGGAGGGAAATGTGTTCTAAAGGTTTATTTTAGTTCTCATTAGCTTCTTTTAATTCTGTTAATACATTTTTTTCTTTATACCTTTTAAAGTTTTGTGCCTGGTTTGCCCTTAAAGTATTTTTCTCCTAATTCCTATCTCACCCCATGAGCTTTATTTTAATTGATCTTTCTCCTCCTCTGCTCAATTATAAGAGAAGAAAATGAGTGAATGATTTTTGTGAGTGCACTGGCATTTGGCCAGCAGTCAAACCATCACATTTTATTGGTGGAGAAAGCAGGTGACTCATGAGGGCTTTGAGATAAAGATATTAATTGGGAGAAATAAAGGGCAAAACAAGGATTAAGTAGAATGGTAGTGGGAAATTTGTATTGAAATTGTAGCGAAATGTCTAGGGGTGGATCTTTATATAATTTGACTTTGTGGTTCTGTGCTGTGATTATGCCTTAAATTTGGTGTAGGGAATTTTTTCTTCTGTTTAGTAATTTTTTTTAATTGTTCTAAGTAACGATTGTATGTTGAATGTAATTTTGATAATAATTCTTAAATATGTAATTCATAGAGGAGACGGGTGGATTTCCTGGTTTTGCATGTAATTGATCTTTGGTGAAAATAAAAAACTTCAGCCACAGAAGTGATTCTCTGTAAGGAGCTGCTAACAGCTTCCTCCGTGCCTGGCAAAACTAATAACTGGCTAGCTCTGAGAATTGACACACTGCTAAGCTAATTGGAAAAGCTGGAAGTGCCTCTATGATAACATATTTAAGAAAAAAAGAAACCATGAGAAGTCCTTTTCTTTCTGCCCATGACTGGCAAGAGGAAGTAGCAGCAGCAGTAGTGCAGACCTCACATGAGCCAGCAAGTTTTTCATCTGTCTCTAGAATTGCTCTGTAGGCTCCTGCCTTCCTGGGAGGAGTTGACGCCATCTTGTCTCTTTGTTCCTGGGAACACACAGTTGCCTGGGAGGACCCATCTTGGAAGAGGAGAGTGTGACATCATCTTCCTGTTGTCCTTCAGCCATGTGGCCACCTCTGGCTAGCACCATTTTGTATTGGTTTTTACCAATATCACTGAATGGGACATGCCTTGGCTTGTCTGGCTCCTGCTGCTGAACCAAATAGTGGCAACTGTGGTGTTTTCACCCCAGAGACACTCTGGCTAGCTATGAGTTGCAGCTGAGCACGTTGGGGCAAGCCCAAGCATGCCTGAGCTCCGATGGTTCCAGGCTGGAGCTTACTGGTAGAAGAGGGTCACTCCTCAGGCCTCCCTGTGCTGCAGAAACCTTTTAAGGCGATGGTGAAGGAAGGCGTCGGTCCTGATGGAGGGTTTAATCCAGAGTTTTTATTCTGGGCCACATGGCCCCTGAATGTAGCAACAGCTCCACAAGGACTCCCCGACCATGTGCGGTGCTTGCCCTTTTACCCAGGGGAGAGGGGGAGGGAAGGGAACACAGGGACCACCAATCCAGGTACAGGGGGAGGAGGCCTCAGGGAAAAGGACACCTGGGTGCCCCAATGCCTTTCCAAGGGTGGGGGGCATCTCTTGAATCTGCCAATCACTCAAAGGTCCTCTGGAATTTCAGGACTGACAGACAGTATTCAGCAGAGATCAGGGAGGGGGAAAGGAGAGGTGATTGACACACCACCTGGGGAAGGAAACTTCAGGGAGAAACTGGGGAAACTGAGGCACACCATGACAACACACCACAACAATTTTGGGAACAGGTATTTCCAGCATTTTGTGTCTCTCTTTGTTCCCATGGGGTTGTGAGATTTAGCAGTTTGGTATCTAGAAGTTATTTGCTAGACTGAAGAATGAAAAACATGCTTTTGTGTACTTCTGCAGTACATAAAATATGTTGATTTTCTCCAACCTGCTGCTATTGTTGTTCCCAAAACTTTCATTTTGCCTTCCCATCAGGAAAATTAATCCACAAACACCAGAGGTTTATGTCCAAAACAGAGATAGAGGAGTCCTGTTACTTTATTCAAATAAAGGGAGAGATCATGGGCATTTCCCATGGGGTCTCTCAAACTGTTAGAGAAGACATCCTCTTTTTTATCCTAATTTCCTGGCCGCATTTCCCTGTCTCTTTCCCCATTGGCTGAGGTACTTGAGAGGTATAAACTTAATGAATCAACTAATACTTAAGATCACCTTCTAATGTATAACCCCCCCCCCTTTTCTTTTCCTTGTGTCAATCAGTGGAATTCCTATGGAATTTATGGTTCTTCCCATTGTTTCTTTCTTCTCTCAGTATCTAACTTTATTTATCAGTGTTATGATCCGGTTTAAATCCAGAAAAGCAAAGAAAGCTAAGTCTCAGTGCATAAACTGGAAAGAACTTAGAAGGTTCAAAATATACCCAAAAATGAGATTAAAACCAAACAAGGTTAGATGTTGGTGCCAAAAAATCAATATATTTTATTTAACATTAAAAGAGGCAAAGAGACAGAGACGAAAGAAAGAAAGAAAGAAAGAAAGAAAGAAAGAAAGAAAGAAAGAAAGAGAAAGAAAGAAAGAAAGAAAGAAAGAAAGAAAGAAAGAAAGAAAGAAAGAAAGAAAGAAAGAGAGAAAGATTTGCTACTTTATCTTATCTTCATCAGTGAACTGACAAGGGCCTCACTCTAAAAACTTATTCAGGGTGTGGTGGTATTCTTTGCAGATTTTGTAATACAGTTCTGCTATAATAGGCAAAAGTCCTTCATGAAAATGTTTAAGTCATAAACTATAATATTTCAGTCTCTGACAATCAGCAGACCCACAGTTTGTTTCTAAAGACAAATCTCTCTTATTCTTTTCACTTCGTCACCAGGATTTTTAGAATTTCACTATCAATTTGGATGAAATCTTGGTACTGAAGTCAAAGTGTACCCAAATTATGCATTACCAGCTTCAGCTTTATTTAGCCTCTCCTGGCACTGCCATGTCCCTGCAAATACTTCCATTGATATGCAGAAAGACTCTAAAACGCAAACACAAAGTGAGTTATAAAGTAGGTATGTATTTTTTCGGCTGAGCGCATGCAGGATACTTCTGCAAAGGCACGCGCATCTACTCGCTCTCAGCATTCTTTTTTATCCTCTAAAATGGTACATATACATTAGGTTTTGCAATACATCTATGCATATTCATTTCCTGACTCCACCTTGTCCTGCTTCATATGCTAATTAACTTATCAGTCCCTTGCGCCTGCGTACTTGTCTCTGGTGGTCATCTTGGGGGTTGCAGGGGGATGAAGTAAGTGGTCTTCATCAGAGTTGACCTTCTCATCCCATCTTCTTGTGCATGCTTGCTGATCGTTTGGTCACAGTCCAAACCATGAGGTTGGTCTAATCTGGTTCAGGGGTCTGAGGAGCCTTGTTATCTTGGTAGCCTTGTAACTTTATCCTGTTTTGATGAACATCATCCTTCCCTTATCACACATCCTTGCATTCTTTCGTATTGCTCTCACACGTACACCCTGTGTCCCATGTACACCCTGTCTTCCCTTTACAGGCAGTTAGCACAGTAAAATGCAGCAAATATTAAACAATATATATATCATCTAAATATCTATTTCTAATCAATACCACTCTAATTCCTAACCCCGTGTCTCACCATCAGTTTGTGAGAAACAAGGCTCACTTTTTAAAATTTTTCAACATTTAATAAGGGTTAAAAGAGACAGTACACAGCCCTAGGGTCTTGGCAAACTGTCAGAGGCACACCAGTTAGCTTAAAACAATTTTCTTATATACTTTTTCGTTACATTGGTTAAATGCATATTCATGAGGATTATGCATATTCAAACATTCTTGCGAGTTTACATATTCCGGGAATTCTTTTGCTTGGTTTGACTTTTGACTTGTCTTCATGCCATTCTGTAGATGAAATTCATATATTTTGTTTCTTCTCGAGGCTCTATTCTGTTGTTTCACAGTTTTTGGTTACCAGAGGGTCAGTAGTAAATCCCTCCTTGCATTTTTTTCTCTTGGTGTTTATTTTCCTGGTTCTTTTCAATATTATATTGTCATTCAGATAAGATACTCCACAAGTACATTAAATCACCATTATCTGAGTTATTCTCACTATTGTCAGTTAGTTATATAAATAAAGGCATTTAACATTACAATGCACAACACAGTCTCCATTTTAATATTTTGTGAAGGCCTAAGTTATAATATATATATTACACTACTATATATATATTGGGACACACAAGACAGGTGATAGACTTTGGATCTGGTTAGCATAAGAGATTTGACAATCAGGAGGCCTTGGCAAGAAGAAACAGCTTTGAAGATTGCAAGAAGATTAAATCAGACTGACTTACCAGAAAAAGAAAATTACATCAAGTTCTGCAAGCAAGAGATATTGTAAAATGTGTAAGTTTGTTTATGTGATGATTAACCCAATCATTGTAGTAAAACATTACTAGCCTTCCTAAAATAGTATATAAATATAGATATTCCACAATGTGAGAAAGGATACTCACTTTTAAAAAATTTAGAAGGTTTATTAAAACCTTATCAAAAATACAACAGAACACTGAATAGAGAAAATATTATGGCACCGGATACAAAGGATTTTTCCTACCATGTGCTTGTCCGCACAATGGAGGTTTTGCCTTTTAACCCTTTAGCCCCTCCCAAAGTTCTGTCCATTGACTCTTTCTTCAGTGTCCAGTGGTGGAGTTTACTTCCTTAAGGAGTAAAATATAAGTCTATAAAACTTCTTTTAATATATATACATGATATTTGCCTTTTAATTGTGAGAGTCAACCATCACATTACTCATCTATCAGACAATAAAGTCGGATTCTTTTGACCATCTCACAGACTCCCCGTCTCTCTCTTCATCGTCAATGTATATATATATGCTACACAGGGCATTGGCTACAAAAGCTAACAGGTTATACTATATTAAAGCAATTAAAAGTGATTACAAACCGTACTATATTAAAAATGTCATGATTAATAACAATTTGCAAAAACTAATGCATAATAGTGAAAGCCAATAACTACATAGTTTTTTATAACAAGTTTAAACCTTCTTTATTCTTGTGCACATGGACAAGAACAGCTACAGAAAACAACAGCCAGCATTTTGCCACAATTGGTGCTGCACAGTGTGGATGAGGATAGTTTTCAGTTAAGGTGAAAAGTGCATATTACATGATTGGCTCTTTGCAGATATTAAAAGGAATACTATATGTGTTATGTTGTATTAATTAGTAGTACTGTATTTTTTAAGTAGTGTGGTAAATATAGTTTTAGGTTGTTATGGGTAATAAATGATAAAGCTGAATTAATAATCAAAAAATCGTTTTTTTATTTTGCAACCAAGATTCGGTCTCTGATAGCCACAATTAAAGTGACAGCATCGAACCCGGGATGGACGCTGGGTGAATACTGATCTGAACTCTACCACTTCGGATCCCCTCTGTTCATGAAGGCTGTCTGGTCCAGGCAGTTTTTATACAGTTTATTCAGCCTGGGGCAGAATCTCTCCTTTTCTTTTCATAGTTTCACATATTCATGTTGTCCCATTTCTCTTTGTTGGGCTGGACAACGCAGTTCCTGGCAAGGGATGAATGCTGATGTTGGGTTATGGGAACTTGGCATTGGGATGCATGTTCCTGACAACTCTGACTATCTTGATCGTAGATACTTATCGAGTATTCATCGCTTGGGTGTTTCCTGGACTGTTCCTGAGTAAGAGCCCATCTCTTCCAGAGTCACGTCTTTTGGGTTGTAAATTAGACCTCTCTCCACTGCCATCTGTGGTTTCGCAATCGCATGAGGCAATCTCTTGGCTCCGGCATGTGGGCTTACAATCCTTTTTAAGAATATTTCTTACAAACATCATAACTTATATCTCATACATTTATAGTATATTCCACATAAGCATGAATTATCCTAAATTACATATTACACGTTATAACATAATGTTAAAATAGAAACTATGTGATGTATGATATTTTTTTAACTGGCTCAAGAAAGGGATGAGATTGAGAGGAATAGCAGATTTGTCTTTACAAACAAGCTGTGGGTCTACTGGTAGATAAAAGAAACAATGGGAAGGATTCCACTGATTGATGAATGGAAAAAGATATTTGCCTTTACAAATAAACTTTAGGTTTGCTGATAAATTAAATTAGACATTGAAAGATGAAAGAAACAATGGGGAAGAAAAACTCCTAAATTCCATAAGAATTAAAAATTAAAAGGGAGGGTTATACATTAGAGGGAAATCTTTGGTATCAGGCATATCGGGAAGTCTGTATCTCTCAAGTACCTCAGCCAATGGGGAAAGAGAGAAGGGAAATGCGGCTGAGAAATTAGGATAAAAAGGGAGGCTGCGTCCTCCAAAAATTTGAGAGACCCCAGGGGAATTCCCCATGGCCTTTCCCTTTATTCAAATAAAGTAAAAGGACTCCCCTGTCTCCTTTTTGGACATAAACCTTTGGTGTTTGTGGATTAATTTTCCTAACAAGATAATCAAGAAATTCTTTGCATAGAGATAACATCAACAAGACACCTAAATCCCCAAGAGAAGAATTATTGTCTCCTTATCAGAAAAGACCAAATTTCTTCCACCTCCTTCCAGACTTGAGGAGCCAACAAGATTAAGGGGGGGGAAGTTGACAATAACCAGAGAACACCCTTTGTTTGAAAAGAATTTATGCATCACGTATGAGATATATGACTATGCAACAAGCTATTGCTTTTAAGCATTAATCCTTTGTTAGCGGGTGTGCTTTTTTTAAAGAAAGCATCCGAACATTCATAATTTTTTTGCTTTTTTATTGTCCTAACTCTGATTGTCCAAATTCTTATTGCTCTAATTTGTATTACTATTTTTATAACCATTTTATTACTATTAAACTTTTAAAATTTTAAAACAAGTGATTGGCGTTTTTCACATTAAGAATAACAATTCAGCAGACTTTAAATATCTCACCAAGCAGCAGGCAGTCTTTTTCATCTATCATAGCAGCTTCTCACATATTAAAGGCACTTCTCTGCTGCTAAGAAAATGAAGAGGAAAGGAAAAATACTTTGAAGAGACACAGATCCGAACAGAAATACTCAAAAGCTATCCAGAACAGTGTTTGGAAACAGAAGCCAGGAAAGACAGAAGAGCCACTGATTGTTACATACACTAACATAACTAGACCATAAGTAAATGGAAGCCAAGGCAGGACAAGAAGTGCTGTCACTTTCAGAAGGAGGAAGGTTATCGTTGCATTAGTTCTGTGTTTGGGACAAATAATTCTGAAAGAGGTGGCTTAAGTCATGGGCAACAAGTGGGTTAGCAGGGACTTTGTACCAAAAGTTCATCCAGTGTGTTAATAAGCATGTAGGTTTCATAATGCTGCTAACAGTGCGAAGCCAACAGCTTACCTGCTGCAAACAATGTCTGATGCACTGTCGAACAGCTGTAGAGTGTTCATCATCTGCATTTACAGAATTGATTTTCACATCAAAAAAGGGTCTGCTTAGAGGCAGTGGGCTTTCAGAAGCTGTTAACAGTGCTGTTATGTGAAGCTGGTATTTTGTTGGGGGTTAGGATTTTCCTTTTGCTTCCTTCTCTCATGGAATTTTGTCCTATCTGTTGCTAAGAAACAATAATTATTGATACTTAAGAGAACAAAAGATGTGGCTGGGAGGAGGAGGAAAGGGAAGGGTGCAGCTGGCTACTCTCTTTACCTGGGGGGTTTTCTTCTTGGAAGGGCAAAGATACCGCAAGATTTTTGGCCGGGTGGTGAGAGGCTGGGCTCGGCTCCTCTTGCTCTCTCGCGCTCGGCATTGGAGGGGAGACAGGCTGCAGTCGCCGTGGGGAGAATTCGCCACCAGTGCAAGGCTCTGTCTCCCGCTGTCTTCTCCTACCATGAGTGAAGCTCTGCTCATGGGAGCAGCCATTGCACTGGGACCTTATTAACACTTTACCTCACTAGAAAGGTCTCACCCTCACCCTGTACTTGGGTGCCTCAGGGGAAACGCAGGAATCCCTTCCCCCTCCGAGGGAGCATCTCCTGGCTGAGTCTGGGAGCCAGGCTGCTTCTGCCCAGCCCTGCTGCTTCTCTTCCACTGCTCCAGGTTTTTCACTACCCCTCGCACCCCCTGCCTGCCAGGACACCCCACAGCTCCTGCTACAGCTGCAGAGTTTCTGATACATTTCATTTCCTACTCTGGGATCTGCTCGTCCTTGTTATAGATTGTGAAAAATAGCTACTCACTTTTCATAGTTTAGGAAGGTTTATAAACCTTATTAAAAATACAACAGAAGAGTGAATAAAGAAAAAAGGTTACGGTGCCTGGAGCAAAAGATTTTCCCCACCATGTGCTCAGCCCCCTCACAATGGAGGTTTTCCCTCTTTAACCCTTTAACCCCTCCCAAAGTTCTGTACACCAACCCCTTCTTCACTGTCCAGTGGTGGAGATCTCTTCCTCAAATCCTGATTGGAGGTCAGATGTCACCATAGTGACAAGCTGGCCCTCCCAGATGTCCCAACTCCAGCTGTCCCTTGATAACCACGTGAGGGGGTAAAACATAACTATAAATCTATAAAACTTTTCTTAACCTATATACATTATATTTGTCTGTTAATTGTGAGAGTCAATCATTGCATTACTCGTCGATCACATAGATGGATAATGAGATGATTGGCTCTCGCAATTAAGGGATAACTATTGTGTGAATATTAAGAAAAGCTTTAGTGATGTATAGTTATGTTATTGTAGTTTAGATTGAAATAAAGATTTTTGGAGTTCACTTGAATTAGCAATATGAATTAAGCATTTACATTTTAGCTTGTAGAATTATGTGTTGAATTTTAACCTTTTACTTAAGAAACCTCTGCCATGGTACAAAGGGCATAGGAAAATGCAAATTTCTGAAGCTTCTTGCAAAAAGAACAATACCGGGAGAAGACCAAGGGATGCAAGAAGTCCAGATAAAGGGGCTCCTCTGTCTCCAAGCTCATTAAGACCAACAGATGTGCTCAGATAAGCACCAAGGGACCAAAAGGGCACGCGCTAAGGAGAAAAGTCCAAAAGTTCAGTCATGAGGAAGACCACAATCTTCGGCCTCAGAGACCACCAAAGACCCCTGTGCGACCACCACAGCAAACAACGCATGCCCAGAAGGGCGTGGATCTAATTACCATGTGAGGTGAGGACAGGTGGAGCCAGGGGTTGAATATGTATGAAAAGGTTGTGTAATGTAATGCATATGGAACACCTTTGTGAATAAAGATGTGGCTCAGACCAAGGCTGGGGGCACAAGTTTTCATGAGAGCTATCTCGCTTGTGTGGGGTGCTGACAAGACATACCCACTTCATAACTGCATCAGGTTGTGGAGTCTATTTATTCTGCATATCGCTTCAAGATGTCCTCTTTTCTCCCCATAGTTCCCTTCCCCCCCCCCACCCACCCATATTGTGACCATCAGACAGCCGGGGCTGTTTAGGACAAGTAAAAGAATGCATGCACATGTGTCCCTTACCTGGGGCAGTGGGGAATGGAAAAGCTTGTTGCTTAGGGGGTGTGGCATGGCAACATCTGATCTCCAATCAAGTTACAAGAAAGCAGTCTCCACCAATAAATGGCAAAGAAGAGATGACTGACAGACTTTGGGAAGGGTCAGGGCTGGCTGATGCAACCCCCAGGTGTATAAAAGACTGAGCATCCATCTTGAAGACAAAGTAGCCATGTGGTATGCACGCAGGCAGTTCCCAGCATTGCAACTTTTCCCTTATGTAGTCCTTTGTTGTATTTTTGTTAAGGTTTAATAAACCTCTTTAAATTTTCAAAGTGAGCAGTTGTTTCTCACAAATGGGGACTTATCCGGGATATAAAGCCCCTTCGTGTGTGGCCCAGGAGATTTCGGACAAATGGTGCAGCTGCTGATTTTAGCAGATCGAACGACTTCTCTTGGGACCATCGGTGATTGCAGGTAAACCTGGGGACAACAAAGGACTATATAACGAAAAAGAAGGAGAAGGATCTAGAGGATTGTGAGTATAAGAGTGTGTATGCCCGAAGTGTGTGAGTGAAGTAGTTTTGGGAGTGTGCTTACAGTAAAAGATCCTCATAATTATTTTGGCCAGAATATAGTTCCATCATTCCAGTATATGAATGTGAGCTTCACATTAGTAATATATCCGTCCTGGTCTGTTGAAGCTTCAGGATAGTGGACGGTTGGAAACAGGGCGGGACATGTATGAGGAGAAGGGGGGAACTCTGGAACCAGCAGGACGTGTGTGGAAGAAGGGCTGAAATGTGGCAAGCGGGATGTGTAAAAGACAAAAGCAAAGACCCCCAGCAGGGGGGATACGTAAGATTAAGGGATTTTTAAAAGCTCAAAAGCACTTGGAAGTCGCCAAGTTGAGAGCCATGGTGTTAAAGTGATAGCGAAAATCACCATTTAGCAGAAAATGGCACCTGTGTCAGGACAGGTAGTTGAAGTAACTTTCCCAGCCCACGGGTGGCAGGGGGGGAAGGAAATCACCATTTAGCAGAAAATAGCGCCTGGAGGTGGCGGGGGACCGTGGGTAGTGGGAGGGCTGCCGGCAATGGCTTTCACCAAATGCATGGAGTTTCCGGGCCAGGGGCACAGTGCCGAGGTTTTGCACGGCTCTGTTCGCCGTCAGACACCGGCTGGGGCGCGAGGTCCTCCGCAGTTCCTCTGTGGGAGCCAGTGGTGGGATCGAGACACCACATGGGTGATGGCACCCAGAAACGGAGGGAGGGCTGCCAGCGGCGGCTTTCGCCGAATGTGCGGAGTTTCCAGGCCGGGGACCGCGCAGGCCCGCATGGGCAGTAGCAAGCCAGGAGTGTCTGGTGCAGTGGCTTTCAGCAGTTCCTACCCAACTGAGGGTGACTGCGGCTATCAGATGCACTGGAGCCCAGGGCTGCCAGTAGCAAAGGCTGCACTCATAGACCAGAGGAGTTTAGAGGTGCAGGACCACTGGCGCCGAGTGCCTTTGAGCTCGGCGCTGCCAGCAGTGGGGGTGTTAGAGCCCGGAGCCACAGGTCCATAGGTGTGGGCTGCCAGCGATGGGACACGTGCTTTCATAGACTGAGAGAAGTGCAGTGCCGCCAGGGTCGCAGGCAGGCTCAGTTGGGTAATCTTGCAAATCACAGCAGTCACCAGCCTGGCGGCAGTGCCGTGGGACATGTTCTGCGTAGAGCCACAGCCCACCGGTGTGGGGCTGAGCAGATGCGGAGCAGGAGTGGGACCAGTGCAGGGACCGGCAGCCAGCCCTGGCCTAGCACATTTCCTCAGTGGCTGAATCCCAAGGCCAAGGGAGAGGTGGGACATGTGAAACCCGCCCTCCCCAGCAGTGGTCTTGGGACGCTCAAATCATTGTAATCAAGGCCACCACAGTTTGTGGCGACTCAGGAGTGCCAGGGGGGCAGTTGTGCTCAGAGGAGCTAGCCAGAGCATCAAGCTGCAGAAACCCCCCTGCGATATATATCACCATAGAGCCGCGAGAACACGAGAAGACCATGTGAGCAGCTTAGCAGCTGCTTCCACTGGTGTTCTGAGAATATGATTTGCTTTTACTTTCCAAGAGGAAGGCAACGCTTCTTCTTTCTTTTTCTCCCTTTTCTTTTTCTCCTTTCTTTCTTTCTTTCTTTCTTTCTTTCTTTCTTTCTTTCTTTCTTTCTTTCTTTCTTTCTTTCTTTCTTTCTCTTTCTTTCTTTCTTTCTTTCTTTCTTTCTTTCTCTTTCTTTCTTTCTTTCTCTTTCTTTCTTTCTTTCTTTCTTTCTTTCTCCTTTTAACTAATCAAGGAGACAAGCTCTGTCGAGAGAACTAGTAGTTATCTCAAAGCACCCCTTTTTATTTAAAAGGTAAGAGGCATCCCTTGACAAAACACAGCAGCGTAGGTGTGAAAGGGGTAGAGAATACCATGACCTATTTATTTACTCTTTGAGCAGTGCATTTGTAGGGATTTCTTGTTCCCTGTCACATATTTAGTTGTTGTACATCACTGGTCAGTTTTGTGTGCAGATCCAGTTGTGATTGATGTTGTGAGATGGGTTGGGAAGCATCTGCTGATATGCCACTTTCATTGGTGCGTTTGGGATCACTTCATTTGAGAACTTGCAGGGCCTTCCAAGGAAAACAGTTTCCAGGTGCCTTGTAGAGACTTTGCACAGGGGTGCTGTTGGCAGCGTGACATCTCAGTAGTATCAGAGCCAAGCTATTCTCTTTGTGTGGGCGGTTTGATGCACTGCCTCATTGTGTTGAATAGTTTGGGCAGTTCAAAGACTAGTTTGATAGGAATTTTTGTGTTGTGTTTCTAAGTGCTGTTCATTATATCAGAAATCCTCTTAAATTTTACCTAGCAAGGGAGGAGGGATGGCTTCTTGTTGGAGTGGCTGGGAGAAGGAGACTTAGGTTTAGTTTTTGTGTTGCCCTCTCCCAAGAGGATGCAGCAAGTCTGTACTTGGCCTTTGAGGAGTGGAGGGACAAGGTAAGATGTGCTGATGTGTGCCATGGGAATACGGAAAGTTTGAGGGTTTGGCACCTCTTCATTTCAAAGCCTTCAGTCTCTGCTAGGAAGTGCCTCCGTGTTTTCATCATTCTGGGAGGAGAACAGAACAACAAAAAGTGCTCCATTTTGTGCCCTCCCAGCATTGTAAGGTGAGAGATGGGGGATGAGACACCAATACAGACTTTCTTTAACCTTTCCTTTAAAACAACACTGTCTGATCCCACCCCAAAGGCACAGAGGGTAAAATACTACCTAGAAGAGGCAGACTGGTAACAAACAGTAGATATCCTACTACTCTCTTCCCAGAAGAGCTATGGTGAGTGCTTTACATGTATGTGCCAGTGTGTATATATGGGTACATGCGTACCAAGGTGTGTGAGTCTGCACATGCAATACCTGTGTGTGCCGGTGTGCACAGCTCTGAGTACACACACAAGTACCAAAGTGTACACATGTTGTGTGCATTATGTGGTACACACAATTTAAAAGGAGAGTTCAATGACTATGTTAGTATACAGCCCTGTGTTTGTGAGTGTTCACAAGCTCTGCAAGTGTGAGCATAACCCTATGTAAGATATGTATGTTGATAACATTACACATATTAGTGTACACAGATTTATATGCTTGTATTAATGTACACAAGTTCTACATACAAGCAAGTCTCGTCTTTGTGAACATGTGCGCATTAGTAGAGACTGTACGTGAGTGTCTCTGTGGCATGCGTGTGCTAGCGTGTGCAAGTAAAGTGTGAACAGCTCTGTGAGTGTGTGCAGGTGTGTGCTGCTAACAGGTACCTCTGTATGCCAAGGCTCTATACCAGTAAACAAATATCTCTGTGTGTGTACTAGTTCTGCACATACCCTTACGTGCAGACATGGGCTGAGCACGCCCAGAAACATGGCTCTGGATGCACGGCTCTGTGCATTCAGCTGCTGTCTCACCTGAGAAAACAGATGTGTGGGTTTGTATGTGTCAATGTATATGTATCACTACTGAGCTCTACTGACCAGAGGAGCCCTTAGCTCCCTGTCTACAATATGTAGAGTTCAACTTAGTTTATAACAGTAATACAAACCAACACATTCAAACTGTTGTTATCTACATTCTTACCTTGTGCCTTAATTTTGTTGTAGACTTGTTAAAAATGTATAAATGTGTACTGTACTTTGTGAAAGACAAGTGAAAACCTCACAACTACTCTAAGTGCTTTAAATAACTGTTTAAGTGACATTTCTGAACGGAAAATTTAAATTGTATTTGTCATTAATATAACTGTGATATGAAAATTACAAGTATCTGTTAAGGGGAGGAACAATGAAAAGCGTTAAAATAATTCACTTAAAACTGAAATATAGTGAGAACCAGAGGACAAGACCAGGTTGGCCCCTGTATTCGCCACTGAGATTATTATAAGCTTGCTGCAGGCAGCGACCCTGTAGGCATGGGAGGTGGGAATAAAAGCTATACTGGGCCTCTGTTCACAAACTCTACCAATCATTTTACTTAAAACCCTCTTCCACTGTCCTCACACACATCAACAGATACTATTAAAAATAAGTTAATTACTCAGGCCAAATAACTTATAAAATAGAAAGGGGGGGATTGTTATAGATGGATAATAGGATGATTTGCTCTCACAATTAAAAGAT
>NW_024527245.1:0-1006 GCF_017590135.1 Pyrgilauda ruficollis
CGGGGCTATCTTGGCGAGTATTTTGGGTTATTTGGGGGTATTTCGGGGGTCTTTTGCAGTAGATTTTGGAGGTATTTTAGGTGTATTTCGGGGGTATCTTGGCGAGTATTTTGGGGTTATTTTGGGGGTATTTTGGGGGTATCTTGGCGAGTATTTCGGGGTCATTTCGGGGGTATTTCGGCGAGTATTTTGGCGAGTATTTTGGGGTTATCTGGGGGTATTTCGGGGGTATTTGGCAGTAGATTTCGGGGGGATTTTGCAGTAGATTTCGGGGGTATTTTAGGGGTATTTTGGGGCAATCTTGGCGAGTATTTTGGGGTTATTTTGCCGGTATCTTGGGGGTATTTTGCAGTATATTTCAGGGGTATTTTAGGTGTATTTCGGGGATATTTTGGAGCTATGTTGGTGAGTATTTTGGGCTTATTTTGGGGTTATTTTGCAGTAGATTTCAGGGCTATTTTAGGTGTATTTCAGGGTTATTTTGGGGCTATCTTGGCGAGTATTTTGGGGTTATCTGGGGGTATTTCGGCGAGTATTTTGGGGTCATTTCAGGGGTATTTTGCAGTAGATTTTGGGGGTATTTAGGTGTTTTTTGGGGGTATGTTGGCAAGTATTTTGGGGTTATTTTGGGTGTATTTCGGGGCAATCTTGGCGAGTATTTCGGGGTTATTTTGGGGGTATTTCGGGGCTATCTTGGCGAGTATTTTGGGGTCATTTCGGGGGTATCTTGGCAAGTATTTTTGCATTATTTGTGGGTATTTCGGAGCTATTTTGCAGTAGATTTTGGAGGTATTTTAGGTGTATTTCGGGGGTATCTTGGCGAGTATTTCGGGGTCATTGCGGGGGTATTTTGGCGAGTATTTTGGCGAGTATTTTGGGGTTATCTGGGGGTATTTCGGCGAGTATTTTGGGGTCATTTCAGGGGTATTTTGCAGTAGATTTTGGGGGTATTTAGGTGTTTTTTGGGGGTATGTTGGCAAGTATTTTGGGGTTATTTTGGGTGTAT
>NW_024527246.1:0-1006 GCF_017590135.1 Pyrgilauda ruficollis
GCGCAGGTGAGCACTGGGTTTTTGGGGATTTTTTTGGGGTATTTTGGGATTTTTTTTTGGTTTTTGAGATATTTTAGGGAATTTTGGGGTTTTTATGGCGATTTTTGGGGGGTTTATGGCAATTTTATGGTGATTTTTGGGGTTTTTATTGTGATTTTTGGGGGATTTCCTGCCTGGTCCCGCCCAGTGTTTGGCCAGAACCCCGAGGAGGTGGCACAGGTGAGAATTTGGGGATTTTTGGGGATTTTTGGCGATTTTTTTGGGGGGTTTTATGGTGATTTTTGGGGCATTTCCTGCCTGGTCCCGCCCGGTGTTCGGCCAGAGCCCCGAGGAGGTGGCACAGGTGAGAATTTGGGGATTTTTGGGGATTTTTGGCGATTTTTTTGGGGGGTTTTATGGTGATTTTTGGGGCATTTCCTGCCTGGTCCCGCCCGGTGTTCAGCCAGAGCCGCCAGCAGGTGGCGCAGGTGAGACTGGGGGGAAATTTGGGATTTTTTGGGGAATTTTATCGATTTTTTTGGGGATTATTTTGGGATTTTGGGGGGATTTTTGGGGGATTTTTTTTGGGATTTTTGGGGTATTTTGTGGGGATTCCCGGGGCATTCCATGCAAGGATTTTTGAGGGGATTTTTTTGGAACATTTTGGGAATTTTTGGCGATTTTTGTGGGATTTTTTTCTGATCTTTTTGGAATTTTTTGGGGGGATTTTTTAAAGAATTTTTTTGTATTTAAAAAAATAATTTTTTTTAGGATTTTTTTGGTGTTTTTTCAGGGATTTTTGGGAGGCATTTTGGGGAGATTTTTTTGAACTTTTCAGAGATTTTTTCCGTGGATTTTCCCGATTTTTTGCTGATTTTTCACCCTTTTTTTTATGCCGTTTTCTTGAATTTCACTTTATTTTTTCGCTCTTTTTTCCCAGATTTTGTACGAAATTTTTACATTTCCCATTTTCCCGTCTCCCCCAGGCCATCGTGTCGGTGATCGGCGCCCCCCGCCCCCCGTTCCG
>NW_024527247.1:0-1006 GCF_017590135.1 Pyrgilauda ruficollis
CCTGCCAGGGAACAATTCCTTCCTAAATTGTTCCATTCTCCATCTAAAACAAACCAACCCCTCCAGCCGCCCTTCGCTCAAACAAAAGCACTCCTGGTCCCCCATTCCAGAGCACGAGGAGGGGAAGGAAGAGTTCAGTAATTACCTGTGCATTTCCTGTCCGTGTCCTCCTTCTTGGAGCCAGTGATGGTCAGCTTGCAGTTGAAGTTCTCCTCCCAGTACTCTGCAAACCACACGTTCCTCCTGTTGTTCTCCAGGGTGCGAGAGGTGAAATAGGTGTCAAAGCCTGCAGGAGGAGAGGGCAGGGCTGAGTCCTGGCTGCTCTGCACTGGGAGCTGCAGCCTGGCACAGACACTGCCCCCGTGCCCCCCTCAGTGCCCAGCACACAGCTCTGTCCCTGCCAGGGCATTGTGGGAACAGAGAAAATCCATGTATCCTCACCAGCTGCATCCTGCAGGAAAATGACTCTAACTGCCAGGTACAAAACTGGGCAAGACAAACACACAACAGATCAATATTAAAAGAAGTTATAAGGAAAAAGCATGGATTAGAGATGTACCAATTCAAGTGAAATAAATTACATGGTGCAGCTGATATTGGGCTGAGCTTATCACTAATTTTGTTCTTGACCTGCCCAGACTTCCAGAGGAGGCATCTCCATCTCAGCAGGCTGTCACCAGCACCTCTGTGCACACAGAGCCCACTGGAGCCAGCAGCAGCCTTCCACAACAGCCATGCCCTGTTCCTGTCCCACTGCACTCTGGCTGTTCCCTGGCAAACAAGGTTTGCATGAGCACAAATACAGCAGCGCACGTCTGTGTGCTCACACAAAGCCTTTTGTGGCTTCTCGTGTCTTCTCTGCCTGTGCAGCTGGCAGCAGCTGTGCCCACTCACCTGCTCAGACAGAGCAGTGGCACAGCCACGAGCTCCTGGCACAGAGCAGGGCAGCTTTGTGCTCTGGAGTGCCATGAACGGGCAATGCTGCTCCACCCTGCAGCCCTGCCCC
>NW_024527248.1:0-1005 GCF_017590135.1 Pyrgilauda ruficollis
CAGATGGGAGAAAGCTGTCACCACCAAGGGACAGTAACCATGACAAACCTTGCTGTTGAGGACATCACATCACTCAAGGCAAGCCAGTCAGGGGACAGGTCTGTCCCCTAGATGGGCATGTCCCTCCTGTACTCAGGCAGGGCAGCCCTGCTCCTTTGTGGTATGATGTGCCCATCACCAGGTTTTTGTGCGCTTTCAGCTCTTCTGCCGTGCTCTTTTGCTCATCACCTTGTGTGTGACTGGGGGTGTGGGTGTGGGTGTGTGTCTGCTGTGGCAGCTGCCGGCCCTGCACTGACCTGCTCCTCCCTGCCTCCTCCCCAGTTACAGGACGGAACACCCAGAAGCCAGAGGCCACCTGAGCGAAGCTCTCACCGAGGACACGGGCGTGGGCACCAGCGTGGCTGGCAGCCCCCTGCCCCTGACCACAGGCAACGACAGCCTGGATATAACCATAGTTAAGCACTTGCAGTATTGCACCCAGCTCATTCAGGTACCAGCCCCGCATCATTTGGGCATTTGTTTTAAAATCATTCCTGCCTGCAGCATGGGTACAAGCAGGCTGGCACGGTCAGCACTGCTCCTGCTAGGCAGTGGGAGCTCAGGGCTGGGACAGACACCATGCTGGGGTAGGATGGTGACACCCTGAGCCCAGCCAGAATTGTTTCCCTCGTTTCCATCCTGGCCCGTTTCAGAGCAGACCTGGCACGTGAGCTAAGGGGTGCTTGGCATGAGCTGCCCAGGAGGGCTGAGGGGCAGGGCAGTGGGGGACAGAGTTTGCTCTGGGTTACAAACTCCTGCTGGCTTTGCTGGGAGGTCCTCAGTGGAGTTGGCTCCCAGTTAAAGCAGCCTGTCTTCAGAGGTAAAACAGGAACCCTGTCTCCAGTGTTTAACTGAGCCCCAGATGAACCTGCAGCATTCAAGAGCAGAGATGAATTTTTGCACACGAGGCAGAGAGATTCTGTCTGCAACAGGCACAGTGAAGGCAGCATGAGACAGCCCCCCGGG
>NW_024527249.1:0-1005 GCF_017590135.1 Pyrgilauda ruficollis
TTTTTCCTTAAGACCTCTTTTTTTCTTTTGTTCTAAAGACAGAACTAAACTCTTACAACACTGACTAATCACATCCAATTTTGTGGTTATGTCCCCTTACTTCCCCATTCATCTCTTTCTACAACATTTGTAATTTAGTTCAGAAACTGCATCTGGAGAAATAAACATTTCTGGGATCACAGATTAGTTAAGATTTTGCTCCCCACTGGAGATTTGCGGGTAGGAGCTGCAATTCCATTCCAAAATCTAATTAAAAATCAGGTACAGAGGAAAGTAGTCAAAAATCTTACCCATAAGAAGAATGTCTGGGAGCTCTGCTTTTTAACAAACTGTTAGACTAGGAATCAAATACAAAAGCAATACATGCAGTTTTTTTAGGGTTTTATTCTTCTCTCTTCACAAGGCAAACATCAACTGTTACATCATTCCTCCCTTACCAGGCTTACAGGAAAACTCAGTTTCTCTTCACTTTCCAGAACAGACACCCTAATGATTTTGCAGTGTTGGGTCATAAACTGTAGGTGACATGGAAATAGGATCAGCTAAAAGAATTTCCTGGGATTTTCATTTGGGAATGAATTCTGTAGGACACTTCATCGCAGTAGTTCTAGGGAATGTTAAATTGTATCTGTGTGAATTAGCATCAGCAGCACTTACCCGATGACTTGTTGGGCACTACTAATTATATAAAGAAGGCATAAATTTTTGTTAAGTAAAATCCACTCAATACCTTTGAGAAAGAGGCCATTTGAGAATCCACCTGCCCTCACTTGGACACTAGATTTACAAATGTTCATCTTAGCAAATAAGAAGCCAGTTGTCCTCATTATATATTTTTTACATTCCCAGGGGCACTTGGAAAATTAAAACAGAAATGTTTGAATAATGTACAGAACTTTGAGCAGTGTAAATCAAATTATTGTACTGGATACAATACCAATGCAAGTCTGTCTTGATCTTCCTTTCTGGGCTTTTGAAATTGGTGACAAGTCAGTATTTCCAGAA
>NW_024527250.1:0-1005 GCF_017590135.1 Pyrgilauda ruficollis
GTGGGTTTTGGGGCTGTTTTCTGTGGGTTTTGGAGCTCTTTTCTGTGGGGTTTTTGGGCTGTTTTCTGTGGGTTTTGGAGCTGTTTTCTGTGTGTTTTTGGGCTGTTTTCTGTGAGGTTTTGGGCTGGTTTTGGCCTGGTTTTGTGTGGTTTTGTGCGGGTTTTTGCGGGTTTTTTTTGGCTTTTTTTTTGGGCTATTTTGGGGTATTTTTGGTGTTTTTTTGCCCACTTTGCTGATCTTGAAGCCGAACACCTCCTTGAAGCAGGCAGGCGGCTGACGAGCAGCAGGATTTTGGGCTGGTTTTGGCGTTTTTTGGGCTGTTTTTGTGTTGCTTTACGCAGTTCTTTGCGGTATTTTTTTGTGTTTATTTTTTGGGCTGTTTTTTGTGTTTTTTTGGTGTTTTTTTGGGGCCCACCTTGCTGATCTCGAAGCCAAACACCTCTAAGCAGGCGGGTGGCTGATGAGCAGCAGGATTTTGGGGTATTTTGCGTGGGTTTTGTGTCGTTTTGCGCGGTTTTTTGCGGGATTTTTTTGGGGTGTATTTTTGGCCTGTTTTTGGGTATTTTTGGTTTTTTTTGGGGCCCACCTTGCTGATCTCGAAGCTGAACTCCTCGAAGCAGGCAGGCGGCCGATGAGCAGCAGGATTTTGGGCTGGTTTTGGCGTTTTTTGGGCTGTTTTTGTGTCATTTTTTGCGGGATTTTTTTGGGGCGTATTTTTGGCCTGTTTTTGGGTATTTTTGGTTTTTTTTGGACCCACCTTGCTGATCTCAAAGCCAAACACCTCGAAGCAGGCGGGCTGGCTGATGAGCAGCAGGATTTTGGGGTATTTTGCGTTGGTTTTGGGCTGTTTTTGCGTCGTTTTTTGCAGGATTTTTTTGGGGTGTTTTTTTTTGGGTGTTTTTGGGTTGTTTTGGGGCCCACCTTGCTGATCTCGAAGCCGAACACCTCCTCGAAGTAGGCGGGCTGGCTGATGTGGTTTTGGGCTGTTTTTGCGTCGTTTTTTGC
>NW_024527251.1:0-1004 GCF_017590135.1 Pyrgilauda ruficollis
AGATTTCTAAGTTCACCTTAAAAGGAGCTTTAGCTGTTATAAGTCCAAATTTGTTAAGTCAAAATTACTTGAATATAATTTTGGAGAGGAAATTTTCTCTACTAGTTTAGGTCAGGACTTGGCCAGGGTCCAGGCTTTCAACTGGAAGAGTCTTTTTCATAAATTTTAAAAACCTCTTAGTAATAATAGTTAGAAATGTAATATGTGTCTTATAAATAGCTGTACAACCATCAATGAAGGTTTGTGAAGTAGCTTTCTCATTTATGGTGAGTTAGTTAGTTAGTCAATGGTACCACAGACAAATGACAAATGAAAAAGTAATGATTGTTATAAAAAGACAGTGAATTCACACCATAAGATTAATAACCTAATCAGGGTGACTAATATATCAGTAGAAACTGTCTTAAGGAATTGAGGTTATATTTTCCTAGACATTATGCATCTATGACATTAAAGCCAAAAAGTAAAAAAGAAAGCATTAAAAAACTCATAATTAATAATGGTCATAATATGGAATTGTTTCTCATTTTTTTGTATTACTTATAAAAAATAAAATAGCAAAAATTGTTATTTCTATAACAAAATAGTGTTATCTTGTAGTTTAAATGAGCAAATTGTGACAAAAATTCATTCAGACTTTATGTTATTCACGTGTATAGCAAAGGAATTGTATCTTATAACTCAAACAGGTATACTTCAACAAAACTTAAAAAGCACTTATGGACGCACTAGGGCCACCTTCAGGGGAGACTTTCAGCCCCACAAAGTAAAGCAGAGGAACACAGCTGGAAAACGCTTCCTTTCGAGCCTTCCTCTCTCTTGGAAAGAAGGGACCCGAGGGACAGGACGAGCAGCAGGGCCCGATCCCTCCCCGGGCCTGCAGTGAGGGGCGGCTGCCGCTGGGCGGCGCCATGGGCAGGGAGCGCGCCTGCGCGGGGCGGGCGGGGCGGGGCAGCCGCCAGGGAGCGCCCGGGGCGGGGCGGGGCCCCTCTGTGAGGGGGGAG
>NW_024527252.1:0-1004 GCF_017590135.1 Pyrgilauda ruficollis
TTTTACTATTTGGCAGAGACAAAATACCATCTCTTCTAGGAAGATGTTAAAAATAACCCTAATATGAAGTTTTGCATAATACCTTCAGGGAAAAAACAGTAATTAGAAAAATAATTAGGAAAATATTGTAATGGGCTGCTGGCAGTATCTACAAGACACTGGGGACAACTGCAAAAGCATGTACAGCTGAGAAGGACAGGAAGGCAAACAGGGATGGCTATTGAACCATTTTATCTTCCTTGTCATACTTGGGATCAAACTAGAAAGGAGGATGGGAAAAAGGTTCCTATCTGTCTCTTCTGATGTTGGTGCATTCTGGAACACGACCAAAACTAGTTCCATGTGTGTTTTAAAGCATCCCAGAGTAAAACAATCCTGAAAGACTTACTGATCTGCAAATGAATAGCTGAGATGAGGTTCTTAAAGTATTCTTTATTAATATCATTAGAAGTTGCAGAAACAACTTTCTTGTAATATAAAGGCACAGGGAGACAGTTTTGATAAAGTATTCCAAACAAACAGTAACTTACAGTACAAAAGGACAATTTTAATGCACATACAAACCCCAAACATCTCATTCAAAAATATTTCACCATGTTCATCAATAATAATGGGCAATGACTAAAAATATAAATTGTTATTGTACAATAAATATCTGACAGGTGCAAATGGAACAAGATTTATTGCTCTCCACAATGTTTTCCCTGTAGTGTTTTTGTTGTAGTGGGGGGTTTTGGGGTTTATTTTCCTTTAGCTTCCAAGTTCCTTTTACAAGTGGTTTTAGTAACCTGTTTCTGGAGGGACTAAACCCCAAACAAAATCTAAGAGAACATTCTGACAGTCACAGAACTGTCTCAAGTAGTAACCAAAACTGGCAGTTTGTTTCTTTCACAACTTTCAACAATCACAGTCCACTCTCTCTTTGGAAAACATGGCAGATGTTTAAAAATCAACTGTAGTGGTAAGTCAAGGCTTTTATGGTAGGGTGGTAGTGATGCCTTGAG
>NW_024527253.1:0-1004 GCF_017590135.1 Pyrgilauda ruficollis
TGGATTTTTGGGTCTCTGGATTTTGGGGTCCCTGGATTTTTGAGTCCTGGATTTTGGGTCCCTGGATTTTGGTGATCCTGGATTTTTGGGTTCCTGGATTTTTGGGTCCTGCTTTTGGGGTCCCTGGATTTCGGGGTCCCTGGATTTTTGTCTCCCTGGATTTTGGGCTCCCTGGATTTCGGCGATCCTGCATTTTTGGCTCCCTGTGTGAAAAACGCCAACCACTTGCTTTTCTACATTTTAAAAGTTTAATAGCAGTAACACAATCAGAATAATAACGTTTGAACAACTGAGGTTCGGACAACACGAGACAACAAAAACAAAGAGACACGGACATCCGGGTACCTTTTTCTGGGCAAAATAAACCCAAAACAGGACCCCGGTTAACAGAGGATTAACCCTTAAAAACAATCGCCTGTTGCACATTCATACATCTCACACATGATGCACAAATTCCATTCAAACTCAGGATTCTGTCTGGTCACTGTCAGCTTCTTCCTCTGAACCCTGACGGCATCTCCAGGGCTGAGCGAGGCAGGAAAAAGTTACTTTTTTCTGATAAGGGAGCAGTAAATTCCCTTTTTCTGAAAGATTCAGGTGTCCTGTGGCTCCTGTCTGGTGCGAGTCCTTTCTTAAACAAATATCTTACATGGCATAATTTCTATTTTAACATTATTTGTAACCTAAAACTATTTAATACACGGCTTAAAAAAATTAATGCAGCATAATTTTCTAATATAACACGTACAATATTCATTTTCATGTTTGTGAAAAGCCAGTCATAAAATACACATTTTTCACACCTGGATTTTTGGTGATCCTGGATTTTGGGGTCCCTGGATTTCGGGCTCCCTGGATTTTGGTGATCCTGTATTTTTGGGTCCCTGGATTTTGGTGATCCTGGATTTTTGGGTCCCTGGATTTTTGGGTCCCTGGATTTTGGGCTCCCTGGATTTTTGGGTCCTGCATTTGGGGTCCCTGGATTTTGGTGGTCCTGGATTTTT
>NW_024527254.1:0-1004 GCF_017590135.1 Pyrgilauda ruficollis
GAATTTTGGGGAAAAAAATGGGGATTTCGGGGGCAAATTTGGGAATTTTCAGAGGAAAAAAAGGGATTTTTTGGGGAATTCCCGGGATTCCCGACCTGATCCAGATCTTCTCCCCCTCCAGGGTCCAGAAGGTTCCGCAGGGGCTGGGCGTGGCGCGCGTGCGGATGGAGGCGGCGTCCGAGCCGCTGCCCGGCTCCGTCAGGCAGAAAGCTGCCACCCACTCCCCTGAAAAACGGGAATTTGGGGAATTTGGGGAGTTTGGGAATGGCCAGAGACAGCCTGGGATTGCCTGAGGGCGGGAAAAGCCCGAAAATCCCCGAAAATCCCGTGCAGAAAGAGCCAGAAATGGGAAAATTCCAGCCGAAAATGCAAAAAAAAAGCAAAAAATTCCCCCAAAAATGAAAAAATTCCACCCTAAAAGCCCTGAAGTTATCCCTAAGTCTCCCAAAAAATGGGAATTTTGGGATTTTGGGGAGTTTGGGAATGGCCACAGGCAGCCTGGGATTGCCTGAGGGCGGGAAAACCCCGAAAATCCCCGAAAATCCGGTGCAGAAAGAGCCAGAAATGGGAAAATTCCACCCAGAAATGAGAAAATTCCAGCCGAAAATGCAAAAAAAAAGCAAAAAATTCCACCCAGAAATGGGAAAATTCCAGCCTAAAACGCAAAAAAAAAGCAAAAATTCCCCCCAAAAATGAAAAAATTCCACCCAAAAATGAAAAAATTCCACCCTAAAAGCCCTGAAGTTATCCCTAAGTCTCCCAAAAAATGGGAATTTTGGGATTTTGGGGAGTTTGGGAATGGCCACAGGCAGCCTGGGATTGCCTGAGGGCAGAAAATTCCCAAAAATCCCCGAAAATCCCGTGCAGAAAGAGCCAGAAATGGGAAAATTCCACCCAGAAAGTCCCAAAAATGCAAAAATTCCACCCAAAAAGGCCCAAAAATGCAAAAATTCTACCCCAAAACTCCCAAAATGCAGAAATTTCACCCTAAAAGTCCCAAAAAT